>NW_027394347.1:0-64941 GCF_049309525.1 Garra rufa | reverse complement strand
ATTTCTACACGTGCTTAATTTGCTAGGGAGGAATTACCCAAGTACATGGAGATATGTTAACCTGTAATTTCTGTGGTAAGGTAGTTCAGTCATCAAGGGGCTACGTGCTTCATTGTAAACTGCATCGGAATGAGCCACGTTGTTTCTTTCGGTGTATTGAAGCAGGCTGCAAGTGTCATGATCTGGGCTGTGGGGTTTTCCTCAGCCACCTGAGGTCACTGCACTTCCCTGATTGTTCACTTCTGTCTTGTCATTAGCACTGATTACACTCACACCTGCTCACAATTATCTGGACTATAAGAACTCTCATGTCTCACTGCTCATGCTGGCTGCATTGTCTTTATGTTCTGTCTTGTTACTCTGTGTTCCTGAAGACTCTGGCTCTAGATCGTGTTCCTGTTCTGTTTATTGTGCCGTGTTTGGCCTTTTTGGTGTGTTTTGGTTACTTTTTGTTAATAAATTCTTTTTCCTGCACCTGGACCCAGATCCCCTCCCTCCGTGACATAATGCAGCCATCTCAGATGGGTCCAGCGGGGAGGATTTTTTTTTGAGGAGGAGGCGACCACTCGCTCTGTTCCCAAAACAGGGGGGATGTCTTTCGAGGCGGCGTCGGCCGCACGTTTTCAATACATCTACGCCTGCCTGGCGATGGATGCCCGTAGCGCCGAGGCTATGCGGAAGCGCCCCTGCTTTGCGGCGGGGGTGGAGACGCTGTTTCGCAGGAAGGCAGCGGCGTCCACTTTCTCGGTCCCCGACGCGGCGGTGACCGCGCCCTCTGTTCCTCCGTAATAAGGCTGAAGCAGGAGCAGTAATACCATGCAGCACATGTGCAAATACTAAACTAGCTGGGAACTCATTTCTGAAAATACTCCGCGTGCTTCGGCCATATTACGGCAGCAAACTTCCTTGACTATTACGCCGGAATGGGAGTGCAGTTCCTAATCTTATCAGCCTAGAAATTAGCAGCTTTGCATTTCCACTGGTACACGATATAACTACAGAAGAGTCAAGTTTTAAATACAACAAATATGGAAACTCGTTGGTCATTTTTGAACGTGATGCTATTGGTCTAATAGGATTCAATGATCTATGCTAACTATGCTAAAAGTGATATCGCCAGAACAGGAGAACGGTTGAATGGATTTCAAAACGGCAAAAATCAACTTATTAACTCGGGGGGAGTTGGAGAATGAGCCTATTTCCAAAAAAAGTGGAGTGTTCCTTTAAGAGAGACGTTGAGATGTCTGCTAGAGTCTGATCTGTGGCAGAAATCAGAAGAGCCCTCTACTGAGCCTCCTGCTGATGTTCTGTGTGACATAAGTGATAGTAAGCTGTTTAAATCAAATGATTTTTTTGGTCAAAACCCATCATGCCTCAAGCTAATACTCTACCAGGATGCCTTTGAAGTCGTTAACCCTTTAGGCTCTGCAAGGACAAAACACAAGGTATTAGCTGTTTATGCATCACCGGCAAACTTGCCACTTCGTCTACGCTCAAACACAGACCACACGTCTCTTGTCTTACTGTACAGGGAGAAAGATTTTAAAGAGTTTGGTCATGCTAATGTGTTCTCTGAATTACTAGCAGACTTGAAAGAATTGGAGGACAGTGGGATTGTTGCATCAGATGAAAATAGAGTCAAAGGGACTTTGTTTTGCATTGCTGGTGATAATCTGGGTTCTCACTGTATTGGTGGCTTCACTGAAAACTTTAGTTCTTCTGCAGGTACTGACGAAATCTAAGTTTCAGGGTGCTGACCCAAATCTGTGTGGACCAGAACTTACCAAAGAGAACTACAACTCTGCTGTTGATTGCCTCCAGATTAACAATACACCAGACATCGAAGGAGTGAAGTTCAGGTCAGTGTTCAATTCAGTGAAATACTTCAACGTTTGTATGCCAGGCTTGCCACCATGTCTAGGTCACGATATCTTTGAGGGAGTTTTGGCACTGTATCTGAAGTACTTCATAAAGAAAAAAGCATGGTTCACTTACCTCCACTCTGAACTGACGCATCAAACAGTTTAATTACCATGCCTCTGATGCTTCTACAAAGCCATCTGAGGTCAGCCCTCAAGCAGCTAAACTCTCAGGACTAGGGTTGGGTATCGTTTGAATTTGATCGATTTCGATTCAGATTCAGATTCCACTTATAGATTCCAATTCTTTTCGATTCCCAGTTTCGATTCCAATTTAGTATAAAAAACAACAACAAACACAAAAGTCAAACATTAATATATCAAACATGTTTATTTGCAGTGCTTGCTTGCAACATATTTTATTACAGGGGTTCTCAACCTTTTTTATATCAGGGCCCCCCTTCTTCTCGGGTCAATTTTGTAAGGCCCCCTATGCCTGACATTTCCTCTAAAGGTGTTTATTTTTTAACCTTTTTTATTAACCTAAACATTTGTTTTGCCTTTATTTTTCTCCTGCATGTTATAAAAAATTCAAACAAACTTTAAATTAAAGCTATACTTTTTAATTTAAAAGAAAACCCTGTTCTCTAACTTTTTAACATGAATATACATATGCAGATTTAAAGCACCTAAATTATTTAATTCAGACATTCTTCACAACTTCAGAGTACTCTTTCTTAAGTGACTGAATATCTACTGTTTGTATTTATTATAAAACAAACATATAAATAAAAAATACAGTAAATACATTGTAAATCTGTTTATGCTGTTTAAACTATGCAAATATTTTGAAATTTCACACAAAAATACTCTGGATCAGAGCCTCGAAAGCATGAATATTTTGTGAATCAAGAGCGGACTTATGCGTGCCTTATGTACGACTCTAATATACAAGAATGAATACATTAGGCACACACGAGTTCGTTACTATAACTCTGATCATCTTTGCCTTTACATTAAAGGGAGGGCTTGTTTCATGCAGCCAAGAGATGAAGTAGATGCCTGTCTTCCCGCGGGGGTATAAGTTACTTTTATGTGGGCTTTTGCGGGATGAAATAACATATATTCCTTCTGGAGCGGGCGGGCGCGGGACTAAAACACCCATCCCTTGCAGATCTCTAAGATGAAGTTTGCGTGCAGCAGTAGCTTTGTCTTCGGTTTTAAAAAAGCGTAGACACACTTTTAAACGCTTACGGCGATCCATCTTGTACTAGACTGATGTTTACATTACCACACAAGGTCCTGGCAGATCACTAGATGGAAAAATGCACCCAGGAATCGAAACGAGGAATAGAAATTTTAATAAGTATCCAAATTTTTATCTTAAGTATCCGATTCCAGAATCGGAATCGATTTTCGATTCCCAACCCTACATGAGACTACATACAGGAGTCCTGCTTTACCAAACCAAGTCCTTGTACACCATGATTAAATTTACACAAATATGATGCAGAGTTATAAACTAACAGCAATGAGACTACATACAGGAGTCCTACTTTACCAAACCAAGTCCTTGTACAACATGATTAAATTTGCACAAATATGATGCACAGAGTTAAGAACTAGTAGTTATGAGACTACATACAAAAATTATGTTGTAACAAATATATTTTGTAATGCTTAAATCCACTTGTAGCATTTAAAATGATTGATTTTGTCAGCAATTCATAATGGGCATAACACAAATAAATACCAGCTTGCACATTCACGAATATGATCTGTGAAGTGCACGTAATGCCTATTTATGGACTTTTTAATTTTTGTGTTAAAAGGGTGTTTTCTTTTAAGCCACACTAAATCAGCAGTTTTTCCTTCAAATGTGTTAAAAGAGTTTCTACAGAATGTTAGGTGAGCAGGCGTTACTTCACTTTAATTGGGGCATTCAGAACACATCAGATTTAGTTTCAAATACAAATGTGTTCTGAAATGAATGGATCACAATATGACTAATTTAACTATTCTACCATGTCAAACTAAATATTGTCCTCTTAATTAAGAAGCATTACACCATATTCATTATCCTTAAAACGTGTTGTAATAGTATATCATATTGACAGAGATTACCTTTGAATGTGTTCTTTTGTTTACACGCCAAGGAAGGTCAGCTCCTCCATAGTCGTAGGTTATCTCTTGGCCTTCAGAAATACTTCTAATTGCAAACAAACAGAGGTGTGGATTGCCATTCACCTCTATTTTCAACATTTTTGCATTAGGTTTCTTGTCATCATTTATTAGTCTACCCAGTGAACCATCATCATGAGATGCATCGATGCTGTAAAAAAAAAAGTTATATAACATTTACACACATCATAGACATCAAGTAATCACAATGACTTTACTGCAGTGATATATTTTGGCGTTTTATTGCAATTCTTTCAACCTTAACTAATGCAGTGTGTAACTATTTATTTCTTAAAAGATCAAGCAAAAGGTAAGTAATATAATTAAAAACACTACAGGTAATAGACTAAGTGGTAATAAAACAAGTATTTTGCACTTACACTGCAGACACAATGCATAATGCACAGATCTACTCAAACCATCAGATTTTAAATGGGTTTGAATGGGTTAAACACACAAACAGAATAAAATTACATAATAAAAACTGTCCAAAAGCACTTCCTTTATAATCAAAGCTGGATTATTAAATGGGTCCTGACAAACTTAATTGCTTCTGATTAACTACTGTATTTAGGTGATCAGCAAACATGGCTACAATGCTCAATGCTGCAAAAACATTTTATAAACAGAAACCTTTAACCGTCTTGACAGAGAGTAAACAATTACACACAGGACCATTTAAAAGCTTAGTATCGAATAGATACCAAAGTAGCAGTATTTTTGTCCACAATAACTCACATGGTTCATTAATTAAATTGATGAAATGTAATTTTGGTTGTCATATCTAGATGCACTTCAAGTATATTGTACTTACCAATAATTTTTTCCATTGTGTTTAAAATGGTATCTGTATGGATTTGAGGTGTTTTTCAACTTGTTCTCCTCAAGCAGAGCTCCGCGATGCTCAACTATGAAGGATCCCTTGACAATTAAATGTTTTGCGAAAACACCACGTCCTGTTTTGAATAAGAAATATAAGAAGTTGATAAAACACTAAAGTTAGAAACTAATTAACCATTAAAAAACAGCTTTACAAGGCTTTATACACTCAACAATTCAAATTAGCCCATTATTTACTCACCCTCAAGGCATTAGGTGTACATGACTTCCTTCTTTCAAACAAATCCAATCAGAGTTATATTAAAAATTGTTCTGGCTCTTTTAAGCTTTATAATGCAATGGGCAGGCATTTCTACTCATCAGTCCAAAACAAGTCCAATAAAGTGCATATTCATAATAAAAAGTGCCTCACACGGCTCCAGGAGTGAATAAAGCCCTCCTGTAGCCAATCGATGTGTTTTGTAAAAAAAAAAAAAATAATAATAATCTATATTTAAAACATAATAATCTCTTTTCTCTAGCTTGCATTGACAGTTGTACACAGAAGCAGCTTTGGGCAGATTACATAGGACATCCAAGTCGCGCATGCATAAAACCCCGGAGCCGTGCGAAGCACTTTTTATTATGGATGGATGCAACTTGTTTTGGACTGATGAATAGAAACACCCACCCATGGAATAATAAAGCTTGAAGGAGCCAGAAAAAACTCTGATTGCATTCATCTGAAAGTAAGGAGTCATACACACCTAGGATGCCTTGAGGGTGAGTAAAAAATGGGCTACTTTTGATTTTGGGGTGAACTAACCCTTTAATGCTTTTTAAAAATATGTAACATCAATATTACAAAAAATAATTTAAAGATTCTAAAATTGTGACACTGGAAATGTGATGAGGTGGTACATTTCCAAAATAATGGTTTGAGACCTTCTGTCTGTAGCATGTCTGGACCCGTCACCCATCGCCCAAGAATCACACAACCACTAGATGATGAGATCCGATGACTTTTAATCTGAATGAAAACGAAGAGAGGTCATCAGTGGAATAAACGTACATCAACTTCTCTCACTCTGGTCACACTCAGAGATATTCACGGAGAGAAGTGAGCAACCCACGCGCTCGTCAGCATCACATACATTAGACTGACGTGATTACACAATCAATAAACAAAAAGAAACAACACATTTAAATAAAAAGAAATAATAATTCTGAATACATGTATTATCTGTGCTACAATACATAATGAGATTGATACTTTCAGCATACTACATTAACATATGCAATAGTGTATGTATTTATATTTTGTAACATAATACATTAGGAAAATTTATAATATATAAACTGTTTGTAAATATAAATCAATATTTCTTCACCTTATGTTCCAAAAATGAAATTAACATTCAATATAATTAGCACCGTTACACATGTAAACTACACCAGGTGCGTCTCAAGCCATTAACTCAGGCTATTTCCTTTTAACACACTTTAAGTGCAATATTTGCTCATTAACAGCAAATCGGACCTCTTTTCTTTATGAAACAACTATTTTAACAACATACCTGAATGAAAACGAAGAGAGGTCATCAGTGGAATAAACGTACATCAACTTCTCTCACTCTGGTCACACTCTGAGCAAAAAATGCTAACTAGTTAGTGTGACGGTCTCCGTCATTGAGCCTGTGAGATGTGATTGGCGGATCTACTTGCGGCAGTCTGCAGATTGAATGCACCTGCCCCTGCGCTCTGAGTGCTCCTTTAAAAGAGCGATCGTTGAGGCAAACAGAAATGGGGTTTTGGACTTTGGGTTGTATTAGGTTGGAGTCTGGTTAATTTCAGCACCTTTTACACTGCACCATCAGTACATTACAATGTTGCACTCAGGCACCTTGCGCTACACACTGATTCTGACGTATACAGGAATATTATTATGTTTCGTTGTTTCTTTTCAGTGAGTTATGTTTAAGTTGAATAAAGCCCTTTTCCAATTCGACCTTATGTTTCCGTGCGTCCCTCTTTTGTTGCTTCCCTTTGAGCCACGGGTTGTAACAAATTGGGGGCTCGTCCTCGTTTAATTTAGTAGCTACAAGAAAAATATAACTTTGATTAATTGGTTTTGGGGACGCATGTGAATTAGTTTGAATCACGCCCAAGTTTGTTCAGTCGTCGTGTTAATCACCAATTGGTAAGTACATCTGTGCAATATTGTCTTTTGAACGTGAGTTTCCCTATTAGGAATAGCGGCATGTTTCTTTTGAGACGTGTCGTGTTTGTTTTTTTTGTGTAATGTTGCGATGAACGTGGGTAGTAGTATTTATCTCGGGGGCACATCCATGGTGTTGAAAGCGTCGCTGGTCGTACCGGTTGCGTTTTCACCCAGCGGGCTATAGTGCGTAAATACCCCCCACAAGTAATCGCATGAAGACTAGGGTTGAGGTAGTTAGAATATTGGATAGGTAGTTAGAGGGATCTCTCGTTATTTGATTGCACAGTGTAAATTTAAATTGTGTTTTTTTTGTGGTGAATTTTCATGGACGATTTTGATTTGTTTATTACTTCACCTTCTCATGAAATTTTAGAAAGATGTTCTAAGGAACAATTGTTAAAAATAGCGGAATATTATGAAATAGTGATTAAGGATAAAAGATTTGGTAGAGAAAATGTGAAAATTATTTTGAGAACGGAGTTGATTGGAAAAGGCTTTTTAGAGTCCAATATGGAGGAGTCAATAGCAGGTGCATCTAATTTACAAACGAATATGTCTTTTGAACAGCAAAAAGAGCTACTGCTTTTACAGATGGAGCATGAAAAATTAAAGCAACGCTCTGAGGGTAATAAATTGGAGCTGGAAAAAGCGAGACTTGAGGTGGAAACCCTTAAACTGAAACTGGTGAAAGAAGGTAGGCTGTCTAGCTCTGGTGAGAAACAAGGTATGTCTTTTTCGCTTACTTCAAGCTTAAAACTAGTTCCGAAGTTTAATGAAGAAGACCCTGACACCTTTTTTAACTTGTTCGAACGTATGGTAGAAATGAGGAACTGGTCAAATGATGATTGTGTAGCTTTACTTCAGTGTGTTTTAACAGGAAAAGCACAGGTAGCTTTCTCTTCAATGTCGATTGATGATTGTAGAGATTATGATAAAGTCAAATCTGTAATCTTAAAAGCTTATGAGTGCGTACCAGAAGCTTACAGACAGCGTTTTCGTTTGCAGAGAATAGATGACGCCCAGACACATATAGAATTTGTTAGAGATTTGAGGAGAAACTTTAATCGTTGGTGTACAGCATTAGATATTAAGACATTTGAAGATTTAAGTCACTTGATGGTTTTAGAGCAATTTAAAAACTCACTCCCGACTCGTGTTGCTACATATATCAATGAGCACCATGTTGAAACTCCTGAGGAAGCGGCAATGTTAGCTGACGATTTTGTACTGACGCATAAATCCGCTTTTGTTGATGTACATGATCGTGATGTTCAGTCTGCTTCATTTGTAAAAACTCCATTTAAAAATGAGCGAGGGTTCACAGGAAAATCTGACCCGAGTAAGGTATGCAATTACTGTCGGGAGAAGGGGCATTGGAAGTTGGACTGTCCAGTACTTAAGAATAAAGATAAACGAACCATGTCATGTTCACTTGTTAACTCCGTTGTTTCCGTGTCATCAGCTTGGTCTGAAGAAGTAAAAAATCCGACATTTGGGGGTGAATTTTTGGCCTCTTACGCGCCTTTTATTTCAGAAGGTTGGGTATCTTTAGGAGAGGAAAATAAAGTTCCTGTGAAAATATTAAGGGACACTGGTTCGATGGATTCGTTCATTTTGGAGTCTGTTCTTCCTTTTTCTCCGCACTCGCATACTGGTGAGAGCGTGTTAATCAAGGGAATAGGACTGAATGTTTTGTCCGTGCCTCTTCATAAAGTGAAACTTCAGTCTGCGTTGATTCAAGGCGATGTGGTAGTAGGAGTACGGCCAGCGTTACCAATTGAAGGAGTTCATATCATTTTGGGAAACGGACTAGTAGGTGGGCGTGTTTGGGCTGACAGTTCACTGTTCTCGATAGTTATTGAAAATAAGAATGAAATTGAACGCCGTCAAGATGCCGCCTGTGTAGTAACTCGTGCAATGAAGCAGCGAGAGGATGAAATGATTCTTCAAAAGGAAATTCAGTCAAATAAAGTCTGCACTGATTTGTTTGTTCCTGACGTGTCTGCACTGTCTTTTCCTATGTCAGCAGAGGAACTTGGAAGTGAGCAACGACGCGATTCCTCTTTGGAGGTACTGTTCCAGAGTGCTGTTACTCCAACAGAAGTGGGTAACCTTGCTCGTGGGTATGTGGTCAGTGATGGAGTGTTGTTGAGGAAATGGATTCCTCACAAAGGTGACTTGGTTGGAGATCCTATTTCCCAGGTGGTGGTTCCTGATAATTTTCGACGTATGATTGAATTTGCACATGATCAAGCTGGTCATCAAGGTGGGCGAAAGACTTATGACCGCTTGTTGCGATATTTTTTTTGGCCGCGTTTAAAGCGGGACGTTTCTGCTCATATTAAGAACCGACTGGTTCAGGCAAGGGAACTTGCTAAAGTAAGTCTTCAGAAATGTCAACAAAACATGAAGCGGTTATACGGTCGAACAGTCGAATATAGAGTCTTTGACTCAGGAGATTAAGTTATGGTATCTCGGCCAATAGTATCTATTAAAACCTTATTATGAAAACGAAAGTAAGTCCGTGTCAAATCAGAAAACGTGGTAGCGGATGCGCTGTCACGTATTTCACATGCAACATAATGCATTTTTCTTTTCTGGTGTTCTGGGAGCTGTTTTTTTGTTTTGTTTTTAGATCACGTGACTTATGTTTTATATTTTGTTGCAGGTCTCTTTGCAGAGTCCCTGTCTTATGGAGAGGGGTGTGACGGTCTCCGTCATTGAGCCTGTGAGATGTGATTGGCGGTTCTACTTGCGGCAGTCTGCAGATTGAATGCACCTGCCCCTGCGCTCTGAGTGCTCCTTTAAAAGAGCGATCGTTGAGGCAAACAGAAATGGGGTTTTGGACTTTGGGTTGTATTAGGTTGGAGTCTGGTTAATTTCAGCACCTTTTACACTGCACCATCAGTACATTACAATGTTGCACTCAGGCACCTTGCGCTACACACTGATTCTGACGTATACAGGAATATTATTATGTTTTGTTGTTTCTTTTCAGTGAGTTATGTTTAAGTTGAATAAAGCCCTTTTCCAATTCGACCTTATGTTTCCGTGCGTCCCTCTTTTGTTGCTTCCCTTTGAGCCACGGGTTGTAACATTAGCATCATAACGAATTTAACAACATTCAGTGGCGGACTGGGACTAAAAAACAGCCCTGGGGTCCGTTCTTCGTACCTCGCTAACTAAGTTAGCTGGATTTGATTGTTGACGATTTGGCATGATCTTGGATTGTTTGGTTCTTCGAAGCTCATCCTGGACTTGCTGTCATAGCAACAGCTCTGCAAGCTTAAACCTGCTCTGGAGCAGGTTTATTTCATCAGGGTTTCTGCAGATATGAACAAGTCAAATTTAAGACTTTTTAAGACCTTTTTAATACCACCTTATATGAAATTTAAGACCGAAACCTGTAATGGAAATAGATATTATATTACATGCATATATGTAATATTTAATGTGTTTAATGTAAAAAGTAAACACAATTTCATGGCTGTCATAAATAATATTTATTACTACGATATACTGTGTACTTTTTAGGGCTGGGCGATTAATCGAAAAGTAATCGAAATCGACATTCAGAACCTATAATCGATCAAATTTTTCCAGGTCAATTATTTCAATTACTTTCCCTTTAAAAACACTACCACCTGTGGAATCACGTGACCCCGCTCTGTTACGTTACGTTATTCCGCCGACATTTCGATGGAGAGCTTAAACAGTATTTATACAGTAAAAAGTATTTACAGGATACACAAGAGAAATTTTATTTAGAAGAGATACTGCTTATTTTCTACTTTTAATATGAAAAACATTGAAAATAATTTATTTTGTTTCCAAAAGTGCAAGTTATTTATTTTCACTAATTTAAGAAAAATGTGGCTTTTCATTTTAAGCAATGTGTGCTTTAATTTAAGTTGTTCAACACTGAAGGTCAATAAATAATCAAAGATAGCAGATGTGTTTCCTTCAATTAATTTTAAATCAAGTAATGTACCCTTCATTCAAAAATCTCTCACTTGTAATATGTGAGCATATTTACTGTACAAAACTTGCCATTGAACTATGAGGGCAAAAAAAAAAAAAAATATATAAATATAATATAAATATAATTCAATATAATTTAATTAATAAATAAAATAATCGTTCATTAATCGTAATCGAGTTAAAATGTTCAATTAATCGAGATTTTGATTTTAGGCCAAATCGCCCAGCCCTAGTACTTTTCATATCAGCAGATAATATTCCACACAAAAAATGCCCATAAAAGTACCACTAGAAATATCTGACGTAAAAAAAAAAAAATTCTGAAGCAATATTTTCATCAGTACTCTATTAGCTTTTACATCTTAAATCTGCATATTTGATTTACCTTTATAAAGGCTTTTTTTTTTTTTTTTTTTTTACTTTTGAAATGTATGCATTACCTTTCAAATTTATTTTATGAATTTATCAATAAATTCTAAATGGCTGTTAGCAGTGAGATTACATAATTTACACTGCAAAATAAAAAGTGAGATTAATGTTTTAAATACATTTATTTATTTCTAAATATATACATTAGAAATGTTGGGTGTGGAGGCATACTTTTAAACACACTAAACCACCAGCAGGTGGCGGTAAGTCACTTCATGAGCGAGTTATTTCAACTGATTCGAGCAAAACGCTGAATTATAGCAAAACGTTGCTAGGAGAATGCTTCTGCTAATGTTGCATATTGTCTAATAAGTAAGTAACTACTTGACTAACTACTTTTTTATTGAGCTAAAATTAATGTAACATTTGTAATTGTGAGAATTTTCAGCAAAAAGCTCACTTGGTATATTTCTGAACAATGTCATGTTATAAATAAACTTTACATTTGAAATTTTTACCTCAGTGTGTTTCTTTAGAGTGCGGTTACATTTGTTTATAAGTATGTCTCAAATAGACCAGAAATACACACATATCCATTATCAATTTCTGTTTACATTGAATGTATAAAAATAGGAATCTTTCTTGCCTTTTGATGCTTCGCTAGTTGTTTTTGTCACTTCAGTTTTAATCAGGTGGTTTGTTCGGTCGGGCAAGTAAAAATTTTTAAAAGGATTTCGAAGGCTGGCGGTCAGCTAGCTCGACCTAACTTATATATCTTATTATTATTGATAACATTATATACAGAAAAAGGTAGTTTGACCAGTATTCTGCTACTGCGATTCTGTCTGAAGACGCAGTAACTTCCACAGAGGGAGAAAAAAATCTAGTTGTTAGCAACTGGCCTTAGCCAAGCCCTATATTCAGTTTTTTCAAGCTAAGTATCACTAAACTTGCACTTCCCCATAGCTAAAAAGTTAAATCCATTTTACTTCTGCGGTACAATCCGAGAGAGACTCGCGCCAATAACAGAAAGCTGATTGGCTATTGCATGCTGGTCTCATTTGTAGTTTAAATGCAGCAAACTATATTTGGACCAGTGAAATAAAGAACTACAACACCACGGAAACAACAGAAAGAGAATTTAAATAAGCTTTAGAGGTAGCGTTACATGGACATCGGAAAAATAAGACCTGTGTCAAATTATTTAAGACCTAGAACAGCGAATTTAAGACTTTTTAAGGCCTAAAATTTTGATTTAGAAATTTTAGACTTTTTAAGACTATTTAAGACCCCGCGGAAACCCTGTTCATGTAAACAGGATTTAGGCTGCGCTCCTGGCGGGTTATGATTGGTTGAAATGGCGAGGTCACATCTGATTGGTTAAAGAGCACGACTGACGCGGACTGACTCACGTGGGAAAAGAAAAGTATCTTGCAAGAAAGTGTAGGCCTATATATATATGACAGGTTCCAAAAAATATTTGGCAGCACAACTGTTGATATTATCCAACATTGATCATTCTAATAATAAATCAGCATATTAGAATGATTCCTGAAGGATCGTGTGACACTTAAGACTGGAGTAACAGCTGATAAAAATTCAGCTTTTCATCACAGGAATAAATTCTATTTCAAAGTATGTTAAAATATATTAAAAAAACAAAAACATTATTTTATTTTGTAAAAACAATTTGCAATATTACTGTTTTTTCTGTATTTTTAATCAAATAAATGCAGTCTTGATGAGCATAAGAGACTTCTTTAAAGACTATTACAAGTCTTACTGACCCCAAACTTTTGAACGGTATTGTATAAAAATATAAATAAAATAACATATCAAGGAAAAAACATGTAACATGGGCAGCATTAACGCATTTAATTTGTTCACTACTTTTTGCCAGCCCTCTCTCCTTGCTTTTCCAGTCTTTGCAGTGTTCCCTTGCGTTTTAATTAAACTCTGAAACTCCTGAAAACCCTCAATCAAGAGTTCTTGCTCTGCTGCAGAAAAATACTGAGCGCGCTCCTTCGTCATGTTCGCCGACCAATCAAAGAGTTGCCGATCAATGTTTCTACTATCGATACGTAGCCCCTTTTAAGCCACCCAGTGATCTCAAATAACTTCATCCAGCTATACTAATCATCAACAACAGGTGCGTTCGGAGAACCGGAATAGCGAGCTCATAGTTAGCGCGATGATTTGATCTTGGATGTGTCATTTGATCTTGGATGTAGTAAGCGAGGTACGAAGAACGGACCCCTGGACTTTGACTCAGCTCAGCCCACAACAACAGATGTGTGTGAAAGCTAATCAGCAGCTTTCAAAATAATCAAAATACTTAAATCTTAACCCATGATGTTTTACCTTCCAAATTATAGAATTATCTCTGATTTTGACTAAAAGATGTGTTAAAAGCATAGTGTAGAATACTCACAGAACAGCCCTCTTTAATGTCTCTCTGCTAAAAAAATATGCAGATGAGGTGACTACCTAAAACATACAAAAACAAATGGTAGAAATGGCATGCAATCTTAAACTATATTTATTACTTGCTAATCTCTTAATTAATTTGTGCAAAAAATACGGCTCTGCAAAAACTGTTCATCTAACCAAGTCAAAAAAATCATGTTTCCAGCTAAAAAGTATTTTTGATCTTGTTTTGAGACTTATATACTAAGCAAGAGCAGAAGAGGTTATATTATTAATCTTATTTTGAGTATATTTGTCTTATTTTGAGAATTCTTAGCAAATTCTTGTTTCATTGGCAGATTATTTCACTTAATTTAAGAAGCTTTCGACTAACCTAACCCTTAAAATACTTGATTTTAGTCGAAAACTTCTTAACTTAAGTGAAATAATCTACCAATGAAATAAGACAAATCACACTTGGTAAGAATTCTAAAAATAAGGCATATATACTCAATATAAGATTAATAATCTAACACCTTATACTCTTGCTTAGTATCCATAGGGACCATGTGACGTCACTGTGCTTTATCGCCGCCATTTTTGTGACCGCGCCACCTGTTTCAGTCTATGGTCACAGCAGCCACAACTACCAGAGGAAGATCAACAAAACTCCCAGAATGTTCACAACAAGGATACAATATGCCCAAGATCTGTTGTTCTGTACGCTGTAACAACAGTCATCAGAAAAAACCTAACTACAGTTTTATTCGTTCTTAGCAGTGCTTGAAGTGGGTCGGTATGCATATAGCCTTTAGCGTACCAGTGTCATTCACGCAGGTGCTTTTCACAGCAAGGGTGTTTTTTCGTCACAATAAGAGTAGTGGAATAATAATTAATTATTGACTAAGATTGTGAATCAGTACATTAATAAGAAAATAATGCCTTAAAATGAAAAGAAGCATTTTTTTTGCAATTACATCATTTTGAACCGATCAATTCATAAGTCCAAAGATTTAGTAAACAAGAAAGCATTAGAACAGCAAGTTCAAAACAGTGCTAATGCAGAGAATAGTGACTTACTGTCACACCCCCGGACTTTCTTGTTTGGTTTTTCCCATTTTCCCCGCTGTTCTGAGTGTTTTGGTTTCTCCGTCATTGTCTGCACCTGTCTGTGTAATTAGTCTGTGTGTATATAAGGTGTGTGTTTCCCCTGTATTCTTGTCGGTCTTTAATGTTATATGGATGTCTTACCCTGCTGTTCCTGTGTCTGCTTGTATTCCGTTGGATTTATTAAATATTCGTCTTTTACTACGTCGTTGTTCGTGTGTTCCTGCCTACATCGTGACAGAAAGACCGACCGAAACAACAGTTATTTTGCGTGTTCACCTCCGTTTTGTTTCCCGTTTGTTTTTTCCAGTCCTTTTTGTTTCCGTTGTGTTTCCCCATGGATTCCTTTTTACGTCCAGAGTTCATCCTGCTACGGCTGAAGCAGGGGGAATTACCGCTCGAGGGATACACGTTAATGTTTCAGCTCGTAGCTCAAACCACCAGCTACTCGGACGACGCGCTCTGTGCATTCTATGACGCAAGTCTCAATGGTGCTCCTGTGTTGTCCTCGTGCTCGTGAAGGTGGGTGTCCAGGCGTGCTCAAACGGGCTGTCGGTCACTCGCTGCCTTCTGAGAGATAAGAGACAAAGGATTAGAACCAGTACGATCAGCATTGAGACAGTTGTCTGTCGAAGTGTCTGTGGTGGTGGCTTTTAAAGCCACTTGATGATCACCAGCAGCTGTGACCGATCAGCCCATGATGAGGACGTGCAGGTGTGCTGCGTTGGTTGCCAGGGCGACGCTGATGAGCCCAGAGAGACTCGTCACATCCCCCCCCCCCAAGCGTCGTTCTGGCCCTGGGAACGAGAGTAGACAGTAGGGGTGAGATAAGGGGTGGGTGGGGAATGACCCCTGACAGACCTGCAAAAGCTGTCCACATCCGTGAGAGTCCATCAGCGTTGGCGTTGGCGGCCCGATGTCGCACTTCGAAGTGGAAGTCCTGGAGCACGAGGAACCAGCGGGTCACCCTGGCGTTGGTGTCCTTGGCCCGGGCCATCCACTGTAGGGGGGCATGGTCGGTCACCAGGGTGAACTTACGGCCGAGAAGGTAGTAACGCAGCTCCAGGACTGCCCACTTGATGGCCAGGGCCTCCTTCTCGATGGCGGCGTAGTTCTTTTCTGCCTTGGACAGCTTCCTGCTGATATAAATGATGGGATGCTCCTCACCTTCCTGGATCTGTGACAGGACGGCTCCTAGTCCGGTATCGGAGGCATCCGTCTGCAGCAGGAAGGGGCAGCCGAAGTCGGGAGCGCGGAGCACCGGCGTCGAGGAGAGGGCCGTCTTGAGCCGAGCGAAGGCCTCCTCCGTGGCTGTCGTCCAACAGATCTTCTCTGGCTGCCCCTTCCTGGTCAGGTCTGTCAGGGGGGCGGCTAAAGAGGAGAAGTTGGGGATAAAACAACGATAGTACCCCGCCAACCCCAAAAAGGCTCGTACCTGGGACTTCGTCTGGGGCTTTGGAGCGGACCGGATCGCCTCCACCTTCTTATCTTGGGGTCGGATGAGCCCACGACCGACCTGGAAGCCCAGATACTTCGCCTCTGATAGTGCTAGGTGGCATTTGCGGGGGTTGGCGGTTAGTCCAGCCCTCCGGAGCTCCGAGAGCACCCTCCGCAGACATTCCAGATGTTCGTCCCATGCCTCGGAATGGATGACGACGTCATCTAAGTAGGCCGCCGCGTATGCTTGGTGGGGCCTCAGAATGATGTCCAGCATGCGCTGAAATGTGGCAGGCGCTCCATGCAGGCCGAAGGGGAGGGTCCGGTACTGCCAGTGGCCACTAGGGGTAGAAAAAGCAGTTTTTGGTTTAGCAGAGGATGTTAGTGGTACCTGCCAGTATCCCTTTGTTAGATCCAGGGTGGAGATGTACCGGGCCCTCCCCAGGCGGTCCAATAGCTCGTCGACCCGAGGCATGGGATAGCCGTCGAATTCAGAGACTTCGTTGAGGCGGCGGAAGTCATTGCAGAAGCGGAGGGTGCCATCCGGCTTGGGTACCATCACAATGGGGCTGGACCATGGGCTGCGAGATAGTTCGATTACCCCCAGCATTTCCTGGATTTCATCCTCTATAGCCTGCCGACGAGCTTCCGGGACTCGGTAGGGCCGTTGCCTGACGATCACTCCAGGGGGCGTCCTGATGTCGTGGTAGGTGACGTTGGTCTGCCCGGGCCTGGAGGAGAACACATCCTGGAACTGACTGACCAGGTGCTGCAGCTCGGTCTTCTGGGCAGCCGACAGGTGGGGATCCATGTCGACAACCACGGGATCGGTGAGACTGAGGGCGGCGAGCTGGTCCCGGGTCCCTTGCCATTTCTTCAGTAAGTTGATATGATATAACTGCTCTGCTTGTCTCCGTCCAGGTTGGCGTATCCGGTAGGTAACTGGTCCAACCTTCTCCACCACTGTGTATGGGCCTTGCCAGGTTGCCAGGAATTTACAAGCGGAGGTGGGGACCAAGACCATCACCCTGTCTCCCGGTTGGAACTCCCGTGGTTGGGCTGCCCGATCGTAGTGGCGTTGTTGGGCCTGCTGTGCCTTGCTGAGATGCTCCCGGACTAATGGCATGACACGGTCAATCCGTTCCCTCATCTGTTTGACGTGCTCGATGACCGTGCGGTGGGGGGCAGGCTGCTGCTCCCAAGCTTCCCGAGCGACATCCAGCAGCCCCCGTGGCTGGCGGCCGAACAGGAGCTCAAAGGGGGTGAAACCAGTTGAGGCTTGGGGGACCTCACGGATGCCGAAGAGGACGTAGGGCAGTGGTTCTCAACCTTTTTTGGGCCAGCGCCCCCCTAACCATTATCCATGTTCCTTACCGCCCCCCAACACGCCCCTCCACCACCCCGCCGCAAAAAATGGCTAAATGTCTTGCTTGAATAGCCTATATGTTGATTATATTTTGTTTTTATTTTCTTCTTCTCATTTTATTATTATTATTAGTAGTAGTAGTATTATATGATCTATAAAATTGAAGTCCAAGTAACAGATTTGGTTTGACTGGAGTGCTATAATATTATCACTATAGTTTCCCAGAGAGAGAGAGAGTAAAAAAAAACCGTGTGAAGTAGAAATAATGAATATATGAAGGTTTAAGAAATGCAACGGTTTTTGACATTAAAACTTTAATTTTGTATATGGCAAACAACTGCCAAACAGCAAACATCAGTAAATAAGCAGTGTTCTTGTTTTCAGTGGAGAACAAAAGCATCAGTGGAGACCAATAGCTAGAAAAAAATAATGAAAATGTTTATACAGAATAAACGCAGAATATGAAAATATTTATACGCAGAAATGTATTTTGCCGTGCATATGATACGTGTTTGGCGTGCATATAATACGTAATTTTCGCGTGTATATTTTAAGCAATGTCTTGCACTACGTATGCACGCCAAAGTCAATTTCTGCGTATAAATAGTATGCCAAATAGTAACAAAAACACGTGGTAGTGATACGCACTTCCTTGAGATCTTGTTGGAGCAAGCTGGAACAATTTAATGGACAACGTAGCCTATATATTATTTGAACTTTCAAAAACGAACTGGCTACATTGCTTTAAAAGTTAGTGTGAGCCCTGCGCTTGGTGTTTTTCTGCCAGTTTCTTCACGGCGGGTTCCAGAGAAGTTAGTTTCAGTCTTAGTGCGCCTGAGTCATGTAAATCCAAGCGATTGCGGTACTTAGACTGCATGTGGATTACCTGGCTGAATCCCTGCTCAACGAGATACGTTGTGGGAAAAGCAAGAATCAACAGCCTCGTTTTTTGCCAGAGAGCCGGGTAACGCTGGGCATATTTGACCCACATGTTGCACCAGCCAGAGGTGCGGAAAATAGCCCGCGCTTCGTCGTCGCACTGGATGTCGACAAGATGCTCCTGAATATCGGTCTCGCATTCGGTTACATCTGCCTGAAAAGGCTGCACTACCCAGGCGGGAACTTCAAGGTTAAGGAGGTCCCTGAAGCGGATCTCCATGTCGGCCTTAACCATCCTCAAGTGGTCAGATTAAACAAGGAGGAGGTCATCGGTAAGAGCCTCAAACACCTGTAAAAATTCATAGCTACCATCACAATTTTTTACAAAGAAACAATTTATTTATTTTTTTACAATTTTAATTTAATATTTTAGGGTCGTGCGTGTTACCCAGATGGTGTTTTGTGTTTGTGTGTAAGTCTATGAGCCTGTCCACCAGCCTTAATGTAACAGCCATGTATAAAAGACAAATGTAATGAACGGGGATTAGGGATAGCGACAGCAATAATTTTGATCGATTAATACAAATTAAATAAACGGTTTAAAAAGTAACTTTTTAAAAAAAAAATTTTTTTATTAACTTGTATGTAAATTTATTCATTTTAAATCCAATTAAAAATGTAAAGCCTACCTAACAGCGGAAACAACTTAAAATAGGCTAGGTCTACTCCTCATTTATGGTTAGGCTAAAAGAGCAAGACATCATTTGAAACTTTTTTTTATATTTGTACACTGACAATAATAGCAGAGCATTATGCTTTGTTAAAATAAACAAACAAAAAAAACAGGGTGCCCTTCTGCCGTCTTAATTTTCGTGAACTTTTGTAGAGCGAATCACAAAAATTAACTGAAAAATCAGTATAGCCTGCTACTTGTCGCATTTTTTTTATTTCTTTCGTATTGTTAGTCTTAATTATAAACATATTTCGCGTGTTTATTCATTTTGTATAGACTATAATTTTTCTAGTTTTTCTTCACAGAAGCTGCAGGTGAAATAAATACAATTGTATTTTATATGTTAGGCTAATTATAGTAATTACTGGATACACACAAACACACACACTTATACAGATATTTAGCGTTTTTTTTTTTTTTTTTAATAGATCACCTTGGTCAGCTGTGGAAAATGCGCAAACTGCCTCCTGCCTATACTCTGCCTGTACAGATTTAGCCTGGAGGTGAGACTGTGGATGACCGCCTTGCATTGGACCAGAGTGACGTCTTTTCCTTGAAGCTTTATTGTGGCTTCGTTCATTTTCTCAAAAAAGTCTGCGAGATACATTATGTCGCAGCGGCTGGATGACACCCTTTCTCCGAGAGCGGCATCAACCTCCTCCAGGTACTCAACTATGCTGTCAAACAGCTCACAAAAACGGACAAGACAGTTACCCTTTGACAGGCTATATGCATACCGACCCACTTCAAGCACTGCTAAGAACGAATAAAACTGTAGTTAGGTTTTTTCTGATGACTGTTGTTACAGCGTACAGAACAACAGATCTTGGGCATATTGTATCCTTGTTGTGAACATTCTGGGAGTTTTGTTGATCTTCCTCTGGTAGTTGTGGCTGCTGTGACCATAGACTGAAACAGGTGGCGCGGTCACAAAAATGGCGGCGATAAAGCACAGTGACGTCACATGGTCCCTATGGATACTAAGCAAGAGTATAAGGTGTTAGATTATTAATCTTATATTGAGTATATATGCCTTATTTTTAGAATTCTTACCAAGTGTGATTTGTCTTATTTCATTGGTAGATTATTTCACTTAAGTTAAGAAGTTTTCGACTAAAATCAAGTATTTTAAGGGTTAGGTTAGTCGAAAGCTTCTTAAATTAAGTGAAATAATCTGCCAATGAAACAAGAATTTGCTAAGAATTCTCAAAATAAGACAAATATACTCAAAATAAGATTAATAATATAACCTCTTCTGCTCTTGCTTAGTATATAAGTCTCAAAACAAGATCAAAAATACTTTTTAGCTGGAAACATGATTTTTTTGACTTGGTTAGATGAACAGTTTTTGCAGAGCCGTATTTTTTGCACAAATTAATTAAGAGATTAGCAAGTAATAAATATAGTTTAAGATTGCATGCCATTTCTACCATTTGTTTTTGTATGTTTTAGGTAGTCACCTCATCTGCATATTTTTTTAGCAGAGAGACATTAAAGAGGGCTGTTCTGTGAGTATTCTACACTATGCTTTTAACACATCTTTTAGTCAAAATCAGAGATAATTCTATAATTTGGAAGGTAAAACATCATGGGTTAAGATTTAAGTATTTTGATTATTTTGAAAGCTGCTGATTAGCTTTCACACACATCTGTTGTTGTGGGCTGAGCTGAGTCAAAGTCCAGGGGTCCGTTCTTCGTACCTCGCTTACTACATCCAAGATCAAATGACACATCCAAGATCAAATCATCGCGCTAACTATGAGCTCGCTATTCCGGTTCTCCGAACGCACCTGTTGTTGATGATTAGTATAGCTGGATGAAGTTATTTGAGATCACTGGGTGGCTTAAAAGGGGCTACGTATCGATAGTAGAAACATTGATCGGCAACTCTTTGATTGGTCGGCGAACATGACGAAGGAGCGCGCTCAGTATTTTTCTGCAGCAGAGCAAGAACTCTTGATTGAGGGTTTTCAGGAGTTTCAGAGTTTAATTAAAACGCAAGGGAACACTGCAAAGACTGGAAAAGCAAGGAGAGAGGGCTGGCAAAAAGTAGTGAACAAATTAAATGCGTTAATGCTGCCCATGTTACATGTTTTTTCCTTGATATGTTATTTTATTTATATTTTTATACAATACCGTTCAAAAGTTTGGGGTCAGTAAGACTTGTAATAGTCTTTAAAGAAGTCTCTTATGCTCATCAAGACTGCATTTATTTGATTAAAAATACAGAAAAAACAGTAATATTGCAAATTGTTTTTACAAAATAAAATAATGTTTTTGTTTTTTTAATATATTTTAACATACTTTGAAATAGAATTTATTCCTGTGATGAAAAGCTGAATTTTTATCAGCTGTTACTCCAGTCTTAAGTGTCACACGATCCTTCAGGAATCATTCTAATATGCTGATTTATTATTAGAATGATCAATGTTGGATAATATCAACAGTTGTGCTGCCAAATATTTTTTGGAACCTGTCATATATATATAGGCCTACACTTTCTTGCAAGATACTTTTCTTTTCCCACGTGAGTCAGTCCGCGTCAGTCGTGCTCTTTAACCAATCAGATGTGACCTCGCCATTTCAACCAATCATAACCCGCCAGGAGCGCAGCCTAAATCCTGTTTACATGAACAGGGTTTCCGCGGGGTCTTAAATAGTCTTAAAAAGTCTAAAATTTCTAAATCAAAATTTTAGGCCTTAAAAAGTCTTAAATTCGCTGTTCTAGGTCTTAAATAATTTGACACAGGTCTTATTTTTCCGATGTCCATGTAACGCTACCTCTAAAGCTTATTTAAATTCTCTTTCTGTTGTTTCCGTGGTGTTGTAGTTCTTTATTTCACTGGTCCAAATATAGTTTGCTGCATTTAAACTACAAATGAGACCAGCATGCAATAGCCAATCAGCTTTCTGTTATTGGCGCGAGTCTCTCTCGGATTGTACCGCAGAAGTAAAATGGATTTAACTTTTTAGCTATGGGGAAGTGCAAGTTTAGTGATACTTAGCTTGAAAAAACTGAATATAGGGCTTGGCTAAGGCCAGTTGCTAACAACTAGATTTTTTTCTCCCTCTGTGGAAGTTACTGCGTCTTCAGACAGAATCGCAGTAGCAGAATACTGGTCAAACTACCTTTTTCTGTATATAATGTTATCAATAATAATAAGATATATAAGTTAGGTCGAGCTAGCTGACCGCCAGCCTTCGAAATCCTTTTAAAAATTTTTACTTGCCCGACCGAACAAACCACCTGATTAAAACTGAAGTGACAAAAACAACTAGCGAAGCATCAAAAGGCAAGAAAGATTCCTATTTTTATACATTCAATGTAAACAGAAATTGATAATGGATATGTGTGTATTTCTGGTCTATTTGAGACATACTTATAAACAAATGTAACCGCACTCTAAAGAAACACACTGAGGTAAAAATTTCAAATGTAAAGTTTATTTATAACATGACATTGTTCAGAAATATACCAAGTGAGCTTTTTGCTGAAAATTCTCACAATTACAAATGTTACATTAATTTTAGCTCAATAAAAAAGTAGTTAGTCAAGTAGTTACTTACTTATTAGACAATATGCAACATTAGCAGAAGCATTCTCCTAGCAACGTTTTGCTATAATTCAGCGTTTTGCTCGAATCAGTTGAAATAACTCGCTCATGAAGTGACTTACCGCCACCTGCTGGTGGTTTAGTGTGTTTAAAAGTATGCCTCCACACCCAACATTTCTAATGTATATATTTAGAAATAAATAAATGTATTTAAAACATTAATCTCACTTTTTATTTTGCAGTGTAAATTATGTAATCTCACTGCTAACAGCCATTTAGAATTTATTGATAAATTCATAAAATAAATTTGAAAGGTAATGCATACATTTCAAAAGTAAAAAAAAAAAAAAAAAAAAAGCCTTTATAAAGGTAAATCAAATATGCAGATTTAAGATGTAAAAGCTAATAGAGTACTGATGAAAATATTGCTTCAGAATTTTTTTTTTTTTACGTCAGATATTTCTAGTGGTACTTTTATGGGCATTTTTTGTGTGGAATATTATCTGCTGATATGAAAAGTACTAGGGCTGGGCGATTTGGCCTAAAATCAAAATCTCGATTAATTGAACATTTTAACTCGATTACGATTAATGAACGATTATTTTATTTATTAATTAAATTATATTGAATTATATTTATATTATATTTATATATTTTTTTTTTTTTTTGCCCTCATAGTTCAATGGCAAGTTTTGTACAGTAAATATGCTCACATATTACAAGTGAGAGATTTTTGAATGAAGGGTACATTACTTGATTTAAAATTAATTGAAGGAAACACATCTGCTATCTTTGATTATTTATTGACCTTCAGTGTTGAACAACTTAAATTAAAGCACACATTGCTTAAAATGAAAAGCCACATTTTTCTTAAATTAGTGAAAATAAATAACTTGCACTTTTGGAAACAAAATAAATTATTTTCAATGTTTTTCATATTAAAAGTAGAAAATAAGCAGTATCTCTTCTAAATAAAATTTCTCTTGTGTATCCTGTAAATACTTTTTACTGTATAAATACTGTTTAAGCTCTCCATCGAAATGTCGGCGGAATAACGTAACGTAACAGAGCGGGGTCACGTGATTCCACAGGTGGTAGTGTTTTTAAAGGGAAAGTAATTGAAATAATTGACCTGGAAAAATTTGATCGATTATAGGTTCTGAATGTCGATTTCGATTACTTTTCGATTAATCGCCCAGCCCTAAAAAGTACACAGTATATCGTAGTAATAAATATTATTTATGACAGCCATGAAATTGTGTTTACTTTTTACATTAAACACATTAAATATTACATATATGCATGTAATATAATATCTATTTCCATTACAGGTTTCGGTCTTAAATTTCATATAAGGTGGTATTAAAAAGGTCTTAAAAAGTCTTAAATTTGACTTGTTCATATCTGCAGAAACCCTGATGAAATAAACCTGCTCCAGAGCAGGTTTAAGCTTGCAGAGCTGTTGCTATGACAGCAAGTCCAGGATGAGCTTCGAAGAACCAAACAATCCAAGATCATGCCAAATCGTCAACAATCAAATCCAGCTAACTTAGTTAGCGAGGTACGAAGAACGGACCCCAGGGCTGTTTTTTAGTCCCAGTCCGCCACTGAATGTTGTTAAATTCGTTATGATGCTAATGTTACAACCCGTGGCTCAAAGGGAAGCAACAAAAGAGGGACGCACGGAAACATAAGGTCGAATTGGAAAAGGGCTTTATTCAACTTAAACATAACTCACTGAAAAGAAACAACAAAACATAATAATATTCCTGTATACGTCAGAATCAGTGTGTAGCGCAAGGTGCCTGAGTGCAACATTGTAATGTACTGATGGTGCAGTGTAAAAGGTGCTGAAATTAACCAGACTCCAACCTAATACAACCCAAAGTCCAAAACCCCATTTCTGTTTGCCTCAACGATCGCTCTTTTAAAGGAGCACTCAGAGCGCAGGGGCAGGTGCATTCAATCTGCAGACTGCCGCAAGTAGAACCGCCAATCACATCTCACAGGCTCAATGACGGAGACCGTCACACCCCTCTCCATAAGACAGGGACTCTGCAAAGAGACCTGCAACAAAATATAAAACATAAGTCACGTGATCTAAAAACAAAACAAAAAAACAGCTCCCAGAACACCAGAAAAGAAAAATGCATTATGTTGCATGTGAAATACGTGACAGCGCATCCGCTACCACGTTTTCTGATTTGACACGGACTTACTTTCGTTTTCATAATAAGGTTTTAATAGATACTATTGGCCGAGATACCATAACTTAATCTCCTGAGTCAAAGACTCTATATTCGACTGTTCGACCGTATAACCGCTTCATGTTTTGTTGACATTTCTGAAGACTTACTTTAGCAAGTTCCCTTGCCTGAACCAGTCGGTTCTTAATATGAGCAGAAACGTCCCGCTTTAAACGCGGCCAAAAAAAATATCGCAACAAGCGGTCATAAGTCTTTCGCCCACCTTGATGACCAGCTTGATCATGTGCAAATTCAATCATACGTCGAAAATTATCAGGAACCACCACCTGGGAAATAGGATCTCCAACCAAGTCACCTTTGTGAGGAATCCATTTCCTCAACAACACTCCATCACTGACCACATACCCACGAGCAAGGTTACCCACTTCTGTTGGAGTAACAGCACTCTGGAACAGTACCTCCAAAGAGGAATCGCGTCGTTGCTCACTTCCAAGTTCCTCTGCTGACATAGGAAAAGACAGTGCAGACACGTCAGGAACAAACAAATCAGTGCAGACTTTATTTGACTGAATTTCCTTTTGAAGAATCATTTCATCCTCTCGCTGCTTCATTGCACGAGTTACTACACAGGCGGCATCTTGACGGCGTTCAATTTCATTCTTATTTTCAATAACTATCGAGAACAGTGAACTGTCAGCCCAAACACGCCCACCTACTAGTCCGTTTCCCAAAATGATATGAACTCCTTCAATTGGTAACGCTGGCCGTACTCCTACTACCACATCGCCTTGAATCAACGCAGACTGAAGTTTCACTTTATGAAGAGGCACGGACAAAACATTCAGTCCTATTCCCTTGATTAACACGCTCTCACCAGTATGCGAGTGCGGAGAAAAAGGAAGAACAGACTCCAAAATGAACGAATCCATCGAACCAGTGTCCCTTAATATTTTCACAGGAACTTTATTTTCCTCTCCTAAAGATACCCAACCTTCTGAAATAAAAGGCGCGTAAGAGGCCAAAAATTCACCCCCAAATGTCGGATTTTTTACTTCTTCAGACCAAGCTGATGACACGGAAACAACGGAGTTAACAAGTGAACATGACATGGTTCGTTTATCTTTATTCTTAAGTACTGGACAGTCCAACTTCCAATGCCCCTTCTCCCGACAGTAATTGCATACCTTACTCGGGTCAGATTTTCCTGTGAACCCTCGCTCATTTTTAAATGGAGTTTTTACAAATGAAGCAGACTGAACATCACGATCATGTACATCAACAAAAGCGGATTTATGCGTCAGTACAAAATCGTCAGCTAACATTGCCGCTTCCTCAGGAGTTTCAACATGGTGCTCATTGATATATGTAGCAACACGAGTCGGGAGTGAGTTTTTAAATTGCTCTAAAACCATCAAGTGACTTAAATCTTCAAATGTCTTAATATCTAATGCTGTACACCAACGATTAAAGTTTCTCCTCAAATCTCTAACAAATTCTATATGTGTCTGGGCGTCATCTATTCTCTGCAAACGAAAACGCTGTCTGTAAGCTTCTGGTACGCACTCATAAGCTTTTAAGATTACAGATTTGACTTTATCATAATCTCTACAATCATCAATCGACATTGAAGAGAAAGCTACCTGTGCTTTTCCTGTTAAAACACACTGAAGTAAAGCTACACAATCATCATTTGACCAGTTCCTCATTTCTACCATACGTTCGAACAAGTTAAAAAAGGTGTCAGGGTCTTCTTCATTAAACTTCGGAACTAGTTTTAAGCTTGAAGTAAGCGAAAAAGACATACCTTGTTTCTCACCAGAGCTAGACAGCCTACCTTCTTTCACCAGTTTCAGTTTAAGGGTTTCCACCTCAAGTCTCGCTTTTTCCAGCTCCAATTTATTACCCTCAGAGCGTTGCTTTAATTTTTCATGCTCCATCTGTAAAAGCAGTAGCTCTTTTTGCTGTTCAAAAGACATATTCGTTTGTAAATTAGATGCACCTGCTATTGACTCCTCCATATTGGACTCTAAAAAGCCTTTTCCAATCAACTCCGTTCTCAAAATAATTTTCACATTTTCTCTACCAAATCTTTTATCCTTAATCACTATTTCATAATATTCCGCTATTTTTAACAATTGTTCCTTAGAACATCTTTCTAAAATTTCATGAGAAGGTGAAGTAATAAACAAATCAAAATCGTCCATGAAAATTCACCACAAAAAAAACACAATTTAAATTTACACTGTGCAATCAAATAACGAGAGATCCCTCTAACTACCTATCCAATATTCTAACTACCTCAACCCTAGTCTTCATGCGATTACTTGTGGGGGGTATTTACGCACTATAGCCCGCTGGGTGAAAACGCAACCGGTACGACCAGCGACGCTTTCAACACCATGGATGTGCCCCCGAGATAAATACTACTACCCACGTTCATCGCAACATTACACAAAAAAAACAAACACGACACGTCTCAAAAGAAACATGCCGCTATTCCTAATAGGGAAACTCACGTTCAAAAGACAATATTGCACAGATGTACTTACCAATTGGTGATTAACACGACGACTGAACAAACTTGGGCGTGATTCAAACTAATTCACATGCGTCCCCAAAACCAATTAATCAAAGTTATATTTTTCTTGTAGCTACTAAATTAAACGAGGACGAGCCCCCAATTTGTTACAACCCGTGGCTCAAAGGGAAGCAACAAAAGAGGGACGCACGGAAACATAAGGTCGAATTGGAAAAGGGCTTTATTCAACTTAAACATAACTCACTGAAAAGAAACAACGAAACATAATAATATTCCTGTATACGTCAGAATCAGTGTGTAGCGCAAGGTGCCTGAGTGCAACATTGTAATGTACTGATGGTGCAGTGTAAAAGGTGCTGAAATTAACCAGACTCCAACCTAATACAACCCAAAGTCCAAAACCCCATTTCTGTTTGCCTCAACGATCGCTCTTTTAAAGGAGCACTCAGAGCGCAGGGGCAGGTGCATTCAATCTGCAGACTGCCGCAAGTAGATCCGCCAATCACATCTCACAGGCTCAATGACGGAGACCGTCACACTAACTAGTTAGCATTTTTTGCTCAGAGTGTGACCAGAGTGAGAGAAGTTGATGTACGTTTATTCCACTGATGACCTCTCTTCGTTTTCATTCAGGTATGTTGTTAAAATAGTTGTTTCATAAAGAAAAGAGGTCCGATTTGCTGTTAATGAGCAAATATTGCACTTAAAGTGTGTTAAAAGGAAATAGCCTGAGTTAATGGCTTGAGACGCACCTGGTGTAGTTTACATGTGTAACGGTGCTAATTATATTGAATGTTAATTTCATTTTTGGAACATAAGGTGAAGAAATATTGATTTATATTTACAAACAGTTTATATATTATAAATTTTCCTAATGTATTATGTTACAAAATATAAATACATACACTATTGCATATGTTAATGTAGTATGCTGAAAGTATCAATCTCATTATGTATTGTAGCACAGATAATACATGTATTCAGAATTATTATTTCTTTTTATTTAAATGTGTTGTTTCTTTTTGTTTATTGATTGTGTAATCACGTCAGTCTAATGTATGTGATGCTGACGAGCGCGTGGGTTGCTCACTTCTCTCCGTGAATATCTCTGAGTGTGACCAGAGTGAGAGAAGTTGATGTACGTTTATTCCACTGATGACCTCTCTTCGTTTTCATTCAGATTAAAAGTCATCGGATCTCATCATCTAGTGGTTGTGTGATTCTTGGGCGATGGGTGACGGGTCCAGACATGCTACAGACAGAAGGTCTCAAACCATTATTTTGGAAATGTACCACCTCATCACATTTCCAGTGTCACAATTTTAGAATCTTTAAATTATTTTTTGTAATATTGATGTTACATATTTTTAAAAAGCATTAAAGGGTTAGTTCACCCCAAAATCAAAAGTAGCCCATTTTTTACTCACCCTCAAGGCATCCTAGGTGTGTATGACTCCTTACTTTCAGATGAATGCAATCAGAGTTTTTTCTGGCTCCTTCAAGCTTTATTATTCCATGGGTGGGTGTTTCTATTCATCAGTCCAAAACAAGTTGCATCCATCCATAATAAAAAGTGCTTCGCACGGCTCCGGGGTTTTATGCATGCGCGACTTGGATGTCCTATGTAATCTGCCCAAAGCTGCTTCTGTGTACAACTGTCAATGCAAGCTAGAGAAAAGAGATTATTATGTTTTAAATATAGATTATTATTATTATTTTTTTTTTTTACAAAACACATCGATTGGCTACAGGAGGGCTTTATTCACTCCTGGAGCCGTGTGAGGCACTTTTTATTATGAATATGCACTTTATTGGACTTGTTTTGGACTGATGAGTAGAAATGCCTGCCCATTGCATTATAAAGCTTAAAAGAGCCAGAACAATTTTTAATATAACTCTGATTGGATTTGTTTGAAAGAAGGAAGTCATGTACACCTAATGCCTTGAGGGTGAGTAAATAATGGGCTAATTTGAATTGTTGAGTGTATAAAGCCTTGTAAAGCTGTTTTTTAATGGTTAATTAGTTTCTAACTTTAGTGTTTTATCAACTTCTTATATTTCTTATTCAAAACAGGACGTGGTGTTTTCGCAAAACATTTAATTGTCAAGGGATCCTTCATAGTTGAGCATCGCGGAGCTCTGCTTGAGGAGAACAAGTTGAAAAACACCTCAAATCCATACAGATACCATTTTAAACACAATGGAAAAAATTATTGGTAAGTACAATATACTTGAAGTGCATCTAGATATGACAACCAAAATTACATTTCATCAATTTAATTAATGAACCATGTGAGTTATTGTGGACAAAAATACTGCTACTTTGGTATCTATTCGATACTAAGCTTTTAAATGGTCCTGTGTGTAATTGTTTACTCTCTGTCAAGACGGTTAAAGGTTTCTGTTTATAAAATGTTTTTGCAGCATTGAGCATTGTAGCCATGTTTGCTGATCACCTAAATACAGTAGTTAATCAGAAGCAATTAAGTTTGTCAGGACCCATTTAATAATCCAGCTTTGATTATAAAGGAAGTGCTTTTGGACAGTTTTTATTATGTAATTTTATTCTGTTTGTGTGTTTAACCCATTCAAACCCATTTAAAATCTGATGGTTTGAGTAGATCTGTGCATTATGCATTGTGTCTGCAGTGTAAGTGCAAAATACTTGTTTTATTACCACTTAGTCTATTACCTGTAGTGTTTTTAATTATATTACTTACCTTTTGCTTGATCTTTTAAGAAATAAATAGTTACACACTGCATTAGTTAAGGTTGAAAGAATTGCAATAAAACGCCAAAATATATCACTGCAGTAAAGTCATTGTGATTACTTGATGTCTATGATGTGTGTAAATGTTATATAACTTTTTTTTTTACAGCATCGATGCATCTCATGATGATGGTTCACTGGGTAGACTAATAAATGATGACAAGAAACCTAATGCAAAAATGTTGAAAATAGAGGTGAATGGCAATCCACACCTCTGTTTGTTTGCAATTAGAAGTATTTCTGAAGGCCAAGAGATAACCTACGACTATGGAGGAGCTGACCTTCCTTGGCGTGTAAACAAAAGAACACATTCAAAGGTAATCTCTGTCAATATGATATACTATTACAACACGTTTTAAGGATAATGAATATGGTGTAATGCTTCTTAATTAAGAGGACAATATTTAGTTTGACATGGTAGAATAGTTAAATTAGTCATATTGTGATCCATTCATTTCAGAACACATTTGTATTTGAAACTAAATCTGATGTGTTCTGAATGCCCCAATTAAAGTGAAGTAACGCCTGCTCACCTAACATTCTGTAGAAACTCTTTTAACACATTTGAAGGAAAAACTGCTGATTTAGTGTGGCTTAAAAGAAAACACCCTTTTAACACAAAAATTAAAAAGTCCATAAATAGGCATTACGTGCACTTCACAGATCATATTCGTGAATGTGCAAGCTGGTATTTATTTGTGTTATGCCCATTATGAATTGCTGACAAAATCAATCATTTTAAATGCTACAAGTGGATTTAAGCATTACAAAATATATTTGTTACAACATAATTTTTGTATGTAGTCTCATAACTACTAGTTCTTAACTCTGTGCATCATATTTGTGCAAATTTAATCATGTTGTACAAGGACTTGGTTTGGTAAAGTAGGACTCCTGTATGTAGTCTCATTGCTGTTAGTTTATAACTCTGCATCATATTTGTGTAAATTTAATCATGGTGTACAAGGACTTGGTTTGGTAAAGCAGGACTCCTGTATGTAGTCTCATGTAGGGTTGGGAATCGAAAATCGATTCCGATTCTGGAATCGGATACTTAAGATAAAAATTTGGATACTTATTAAAATTTCTATTCCTCGTTTCGATTCCTGGGTGCATTTTTCCATCTAGTGATCTGCCAGGACCTTGTGTGGTAATGTAAACATCAGTCTAGTACAAGATGGATCGCCGTAAGCGTTTAAAAGTGTGTCTACGCTTTTTTAAAACCGAAGACAAAGCTACTGCTGCACGCAAACTTCATCTTAGAGATCTGCAAGGGATGGGTGTTTTAGTCCCGCGCCCGCCCGCTCCAGAAGGAATATATGTTATTTCATCCCGCAAAAGCCCACATAAAAGTAACTTATACCCCCGCGGGAAGACAGGCATCTACTTCATCTCTTGGCTGCATGAAACAAGCCCTCCCTTTAATGTAAAGGCAAAGATGATCAGAGTTATAGTAACGAACTCGTGTGTGCCTAATGTATTCATTCTTGTATATTAGAGTCGTACATAAGGCACGCATAAGTCCGCTCTTGATTCACAAAATATTCATGCTTTCGAGGCTCTGATCCAGAGTATTTTTGTGTGAAATTTCAAAATATTTGCATAGTTTAAACAGCATAAACAGATTTACAATGTATTTACTGTATTTTTTATTTATATGTTTGTTTTATAATAAATACAAACAGTAGATATTCAGTCACTTAAGAAAGAGTACTCTGAAGTTGTGAAGAATGTCTGAATTAAATAATTTAGGTGCTTTAAATCTGCATATGTATATTCATGTTAAAAAGTTAGAGAACAGGGTTTTCTTTTAAATTAAAAAGTATAGCTTTAATTTAAAGTTTGTTTGAATTTTTTATAACATGCAGGAGAAAAATAAAGGCAAAACAAATGTTTAGGTTAATAAAAAAGGTTAAAAAATAAACACCTTTAGAGGAAATGTCAGGCATAGGGGGCCTTACAAAATTGACCCGAGAAGAAGGGGGGCCCTGATATAAAAAAGGTTGAGAACCCCTGTAATAAAATATGTTGCAAGCAAGCACTGCAAATAAACATGTTTGATATATTAATGTTTGACTTTTGTGTTTGTTGTTGTTTTTTATACTAAATTGGAATCGAAACTGGGAATCGAAAAGAATTGGAATCTATAAGTGGAATCTGAATCTGAATCGAAATCGATCAAATTCAAACGATACCCAACCCTAGTCCTGAGAGTTTAGCTGCTTGAGGGCTGACCTCAGATGGCTTTGTAGAAGCATCAGAGGCATGGTAATTAAACTGTTTGATGCGTCAGTTCAGAGTGGAGGTAAGTGAACCATGCTTTTTTCTTTATGAAGTACTTCAGATACAGTGCCAAAACTCCCTCAAAGATATCGTGACCTAGACATGGTGGCAAGCCTGGCATACAAACGTTGAAGTATTTCACTGAATTGAACACTGACCTGAACTTCACTCCTTCGATGTCTGGTGTATTGTTAATCTGGAGGCAATCAACAGCAGAGTTGTAGTTCTCTTTGGTAAGTTCTGGTCCACACAGATTTGGGTCAGCACCCTGAAACTTAGATTTCGTCAGTACCTGCAGAAGAACTAAAGTTTTCAGTGAAGCCACCAATACAGTGAGAACCCAGATTATCACCAGCAATGCAAAACAAAGTCCCTTTGACTCTATTTTCATCTGATGCAACAATCCCACTGTCCTCCAATTCTTTCAAGTCTGCTAGTAATTCAGAGAACACATTAGCATGACCAAACTCTTTAAAATCTTTCTCCCTGTACAGTAAGACAAGAGACGTGTGGTCTGTGTTTGAGCGTAGACGAAGTGGCAAGTTTGCCGGTGATGCATAAACAGCTAATACCTTGTGTTTTGTCCTTGCAGAGCCTAAAGGGTTAACGACTTCAAAGGCATCCTGGTAGAGTATTAGCTTGAGGCATGATGGGTTTTGACCAAAAAAATCATTTGATTTAAACAGCTTACTATCACTTATGTCACACAGAACATCAGCAGGAGGCTCAGTAGAGGGCTCTTCTGATTTCTGCCACAGATCAGACTCTAGCAGACATCTCAACGTCTCTCTTAAAGGAACACTCCACTTTTTTTGGAAATAGGCTCATTCTCCAACTCCCCCCGAGTTAATAAGTTGATTTTTGCCGTTTTGAAATCCATTCAACCGTTCTCCTGTTCTGGCGATATCACTTTTAGCATAGTTAGCATAGATCATTGAATCCTATTAGACCAATAGCATCACGTTCAAAAATGACCAACGAGTTTCCATATTTGTTGTATTTAAAACTTGACTCTTCTGTAGTTATATCGTGTACCAGTGGAAATGCAAAGCTGCTAATTTCTAGGCTGATAAGATTAGGAACTGCACTCCCATTCCGGCGTAATAGTCAAGGAAGTTTGCTGCCGTAATATGGCCGAAGCACGCGGAGTATTTTCAGAAATGAGTTCCCAGCTAGTTTAGTATTTGCACATGTGCTGCATGGTATTACTGCTCCTGCTTCAGCCTTATTACGGAGGAACAGAGGGCGCGGTCACCGCCGCGTCGGGGACCGAGAAAGTGGACGCCGCTGCCTTCCTGCGAAACAGCGTCTCCACCCCCGCCGCAAAGCAGGGGCGCTTCCGCATAGCCTCGGCGCTACGGGCATCCATCGCCAGGCAGGCGTAGATGTATTGAAAACGTGCGGCCGACGCCGCCTCGAAAGACATCCCCCCTGTTTTGGGAACAGAGCGAGTGGTCGCCTCCTCCTCAAAAAAAAATCCTCCCCGCTGGACCCATCTGAGATGGCTGCATTATGTCATGGAGGGAGGGGATCTGGGTCCAGGTGCAGGAAAAAGAATTTATTAACAAAAAGTAACCAAAACACACCAAAAAGGCCAAACACGGCACAATAAACAGAACAGGAACACGATCTAGAGCCAGAGTCTTCAGGAACACAGAGTAACAAGACAGAACATAAAGACAATGCAGCCAGCATGAGCAGTGAGACATGAGAGTTCTTATAGTCCAGATAATTGTGAGCAGGTGTGAGTGTAATCAGTGCTAATGACAAGACAGAAGTGAACAATCAGGGAAGTGCAGTGACCTCAGGTGGCTGAGGAAAACCCCACAGCCCAGATCATGACACTTGCAGCCTGCTTCAATACACCGAAAGAAATAACGTGGCTCATTCCGATGCAGTTTACAATGAAGCACGTAGCCCCTTGATGACTGAACTACCTTACCACAGAAATTACAGGTTAACATATCTCCATGTACTTGGGTAATTCCTCCCTAGCAAATTAAGCACGTGTAGAAATTAACTCAAATTTAATGTTGATTCGGATATAGAATCGAATCTAAACTTCAGGGAAATCAATTTAGAATTAATAGTTTATATTTCCTGACCGGTCGTCCACCGAATCGGTCAAATCAATACACTTTATCAATTCCAAAGTCTATTCACGCTCATTGGCAGGAGCGTAAATAAACTTAAATATTAATTTGGGAAACTAAAGCCAGGTAGCTTGATCTAGGCAAAATAGTACTTTGTGAACACAAAAGGCAAGACAATTCTCTCAATGAAAACAATGATTTATTGAAAACTACACTAGGATTACAAAGCTAAACTACTCAAAACACGAACACACACACACACACACACACACACACACACACACATTCACACGCACACTCATACAGTTTCAGAGATGGGATTTTATGAGTTTTGAGAAAACCCAAGACTTGTTATGTTACCGTTACTAGCTTCTCAAATCACAACCTCAGAAAGTCATCAAGCAGAGATCTAACTTAAGCAAAACGCACCAGATTTCAACAAGAAATGGGAGACCTTGTTTACTTGCTCTTGGCCGGAATGGGGATTCCGTCCGGGCTGGAGGCTCGTCTCAGCGGATGACTTGGTTGGTTGCTTGCTAGTCGGTCTTTCGGGATGACGTCTTTGGGAATTCCTCAGGATGAGGGTTGGACAACCGGAGTTGCTCTCAGAGTTCGATTGGCGCCTGGGTTGCGAGGCACGTAGGCTCTGAAGGTTCAAATCGAGATGCGAAAGTCTTTTGCAGTTTCTTGTGAGTTCTGGAGGGCAAGAATGCCTTGTAGTTGGAACGAGCAGGCGATCTTCGGCAGAGAAAGTTTAGAGTCTTTCAGGATGTTTCCAGGGCTCTTCTCGCTCAGTTCGGTCAGTTCAAGTCAGCACTTCAAGCACAATTCAAGCCCGCGTTTCAAGCACAATTCAAGCCAATGTTCTGGTTTGGGCCATTAGGTTTTAAGGGGTCTGTTAGACACGACCCTGGGGCTTGAAGACCAATGGCGTTGCCACGGGGGCGGGGTCATGTTTGATGCAATTCCTTCTGGCATGTGACTTATTAGGACACAGATTTATCTTCATTTATCTTTGGTTATCGATTATCATAAACTACTGTAATGCATACAATATGAAATTCTCATTCACTCAGACAACCTGCATTTGTCATGATCGTTCAAACATAGGAATATAAGGTTACACATGGAATACATACTTAATACTGGGTTAATTAAGGCACACAAGGCATAGTAAAGTACACGATTACACGGCACACATTGAACATAAAGGAAGGAGGGCATCCTATCCCTTTGCATAGTAAGTTCGATTGATTGGAATAGCGTTCTTGGTTTCTTTTTTTTCTGTATCATATTTGGTAGCAGGTAACGCACGTAGCGGGGGTTCAGTTTCGTGATGTGTGAAGGGAATTCTGAGGGGGGGTTTCACAGCAGGAAGGCTATCCTGTGATCCATAATTTTTCTTAACTTAATTTGTTAACTCAAGTCACAAGTGGACAAACGGTCCGTTCTTTGGAGGGTCTCAGAAAGGGGGGGAGATGATCCCGCAGATTTCCCTCTTCCTGTGTCAGCGAATTCTTAGTCATGTGTTTGGTGAAGGTGACAAATCTCCATTTGTTTTAATGGGTCTCTCAGCACAAATAGCTAGTTGTTCATTTGATAGGATTATCTTTTATTGCTGCTTCGTTTCCTGGGCGATCAGCAGACGGAGGTTTGGCGTAGACAAAGTGGCACCCAGTGGCTTTGCGCCGTTTTGGCAAATGGTTCAGATAAGAGAATCTTTGAACTTCCTTGGAGTATGGAGATTTGATTCGTTACTTGTTGTTTTGCGTAACTAAAATCCTACATAATCCCCCTCTTGGCTGGCGATGTTCCTGGTGCAAACATCGGCAGACACTGGAACAAGAAGGCAGAGAGAGAGAGAGAGAGAGAGAGGGAGCAAGGCACTCACAAAACACAAACAACATCTCCATCACTCGCTGAACTCTGGTGCAGGGCTGTAGCTATTGACTGGTAGGGTCACGGTTATTTCAAAACGGTATATGGGATCGTTGGCGAAGGCAGTGTGAATGGGGCGTTTTTCTTTGGTCAGTTTTAATAGTCAGTGGATCGACGGGGCGGCATGGGCGTGATCTCAATTAGATTCGTCGCGTTCTCGGGCTCGAGTTCGGATTCTGGTGTGGGTTTTTCGCGGCGAAAAATGCGTGGGACGCCGGAGGTACATTTATTGAGAGACTCTTGGACCGCGCTTACTCGTTTGTGGAGGAGGAAGGCGAGGGTTAGAGTTACAGCGTATCCGACGATGGTTGAGATGCACAATGCCGTGTCGGCGGCGGACCAAGACCGAATAATTGGGGGACCGGCGGGTGGAAGGCGAGCGATGGCTTCCAAAGCCGTGTTAACGGGAGTTAAATCAATTAGTTGCAATCCTTCTACCTTGATCCTTTCCTCCAACTCAGGATCGAGGTCAAAGGAATGCTGTTTGAAGAAGGGCGAAATTTCGAGCTCAGCTTTATATTCCTCTTCGGGGAGGTGGTATAGTGCCAGGTCATCGATGTGGAGAATTGAGCCTTTAGGAACCTTGACCCAGAGGGTTTGGTTCGGCAACGTAATATGGGTAGCCGTGTCGTGCTGGTCATACGTCAGGGTAGCTGTACGCACTGAAGTACTGACCAGCCACTGGTTCCCAACAATTTCGGCTTGGGTCTCCTCCACCTGAGACCGTGGCATAGCTTCCGCGGAACAACTGGTATCGGGTCGGATGGATTCGAGGCCGCAAATGCCTTCGGTGTTATCCCGGACAAAGGGTTTACTTGGACATAGATAATGAATATCTTTGGTAAGCGTACACATTTTGAGGTTAGGGGCCAGATACAACTGTTCGTTATTATCGTGGTAGGCTACGACCTCGGGAGTGTGTATTTTGACATAGGTATCCCTTTGCCAAAAGCCCACGTTCACGACGTCCTTTAACCGGTAGATGTTATTGGAGTCAATGATGGGTAAACTGAGGAGAAAGGCTATGTCTCCTGCATCGGGGTCGACATACAATGGGATGGCGCTGCCCAGGGAGTAGGCGAGATGGGCTTGAAGGGGATTAGCGGGACCAGTGGTCGAGGCGGCTAGTATGTCTTGGACTAGGCTTAGGGGTATTAGGTAGGGAGGAATTCTGCCCATGGCTAAACTGTCAATTGAGGAGCTTATCTCTCTTAACATGTCAGTCATGAGATTGGTTAACAATTGAATTTGAGCTAGGTCGTCTTGCATGACCGAAAACAGCTTATTGAGGGCATGGATTGTTTGGTTGAGCAGAGTGCTGTGGGTGTTCAAGACTGTAATGGTGCCGTTCAGTGATTTTCCGAAAGTTTGTAGGGCCAAGCTTTGGACTAGAAGCTGGTGCCGGATGTCGGGTATTTCGGCTTGGATCTCACCCACATGTCGTCTGACTGTGGCCAGGTTTACCGCATTGGCGGTAGTCATGCCGATGTTAAACAGAGTTCCCACAGCAGCGGCAGCTCCTAACAGGGCGCCCAAAAACCGTTTGGAGCGCCGGTTGTACCCGCTTAACTCAGCTTGGGTTACGGTCATTTTTTGTAACTGGCGCAGCATGTGTGTCACATCTGCTTGTGCGTGGGCGAAGGCTTCCCGAGTCCAACGGGTGCCTGCCCACGTGGTCTTAGGAGATGGGAGGGTGTAGTGTGCTCGGAAAACGTCGCGGGGGTTGAATCGGACGTACACCTTTTGGGTGTAGGTTTTGCAATTAGTGATCAATAATCCCGGTTGTTCGCGGAGTACGATCCCTGACGCTGGTCCGAGCGTGGCGACTTCTGGTTGGGGTACGACCCCGACTACGCAGAGCAACACGACGGCGAGTCTGAACATCTTCCTGGTAACAGAGAACACAAAAGGGGACAGTTAGCTATGAGGACCATGGGTGGCGGAGCCGCCTTTATTGTTAACCGAGATTTGTGACAATAGTTTGCTCATAATTTGGCGCACAGTGTCAGTTCCACCTTCAGAATCTAGGCTCAAAGGAAAAATGGGTTAAGTTTTGGTGGGGCCTAGAGGAAAAGGAAATCGGAAAAAGGGAAAAGGGGAAAACAACACACAAAGACGTTAAGCGAGGTTAGACGTCAGGGATGATCGTCTCCTCGCAGAGAGGCAGTGAGGACAGGTGTAGGTGGTTTGTGGTGTGTTTGTGAAGGGGGTTGTGTGTGTTTTCCTAGGGGGATAAAACAAAACAAAAACATACAAGCAAAACATAACAACTTGTGTTAGCGTGAGATGTGGTCTGGGCTTGGTCTGTGTCAGTTGGTTTGGTCTTCCCCCTCTTCTGATCTGTTGGAGCCCCAATGTTTCTTGATCTGGTTTCGATGTACCCATCGAAGTACTGGTTCGTTGCGGCCTTGCCTGATTCTGATTCGGTAGGCAACGGGCGAGAGCTTGTCTACGATCTGGTGGGGTCCAGTCCAGTGAGGTAGGAATTTCTTTGACAGACGATAGGGCCCGCTTTGCCGTGGCTGGGCAAAGCGGTAGTACCACACTTTGTCCCCAACATTGAATTCCTGATGTGAGGCCTTTTGGTCGTAATAGGCTTTACGACCTTCTGCGCTTCTTTGGAGTTGTTGTTGAGCGAACGAGAAGGTCGTTCTCAGGTGTTGGTGCAGTTCTTCAAGGTACTGGTGAGTGGTGTATGCGGTGGCGAGGTTTGTATCTCCGGGTTGGTACAGCAGGTGTAATGGGAGTGTCATTTGTCGCCCCGTCATCATTTCAAATGGCGGTACACCGGTGGACTTGTGTGGGGTGGCTCTGGCAGCCATCAGTACCAGGGGCAACTTAATGTCCCAATCCTTTTGGTTGGCTGCTACATACCTTTTCAGCATGCTGACCACCGTGCGATGAACCCTCTCAACTTGCCCTGAAGATTTTGGATGGTGGCTTATATGTAGCTTAGCTTGTATCCCGAGCAGTTTCCATACTTCCTGCATTATTTCAGCTGTGAAGTGGGTTCCTCGGTCAGAGTTGATCCTCAGAGGTAGCCCGAACCTTGAAAAGACGTGGTTCATCAGCAGGCAGGCAGTGGTTTCTGCGGTGTCATTAGGGGCGGGGAGGCACTCCACCCACTTGGTGAACTCGCAAACCACGGAGAGGAAGTATTTGTTACCTCGGGTTGACCGCGGCAGAGGTCCCACCCAGTCTATCTGAAGGTCTGACCAAGGGAAGGTGACTCCTTTCCGTTGTAGTGGTGCTCGGTGATTTGAGTTTGCTGGTTGGAACTGGCAGCAAACGAGGCATCCCTTCACATAATCTGCAATGTCTTGCTGCATTCCAGGCCAGTATGCCACCTGTTTCAGCGTATCGTAGGTGGCCTTTGCTCCGTGGTGTCCAGCACATGGGGCATCGTGAGCATGTGCGAGCATAATCCCCCTTTGGCACTGAGGGACCACAAGCTGAGGCGCAGTGAGTGGCTCAGGGACGTATGTGAGGAGACCGTCGCGTAGATGCAGCATGTGCTTGATGGAATGGAGGGTGCAGAGGTCGGAAGACCGTGCTAGGTCGGAAGGAGAGATAGGGTGGTTTGTTGGATCGGAGATATGAGACATAATAGTCTGCAGTATTGGGTCTGAGGCTTGGAGGGTGAGTAGGTCACTTGGACTGAACTGCGGGGACAGTTCGACATGGGTGGAGGCGGGGTTGTGGTTGGCATTGGCCTGTTGGCGGCGGGTAATAGCGGAGACAGCGGGGTAGGGTGAAAGGGGGGGTGGGGTCCACGCTTCTCCATGCAGTGCACCTGTTTTAGCTAGTGCATCAGTTTGATCATTAAGGTCTTTGTCTTGGCCTGGTTGTCGTGAGTGGCCTCGGACCTTCTTCCAATACACGGTTATATCATGGTTTAGGATGATGGCCTCGCATGCTTGGAATAGCTCTTGATGCTTGACAGGTTTGTTGTTGGCAGTCTTGTATCCATTTTGCTTCCATCCCGCCAGGTGGCATGTGAAGCTCAGGCGAGCGTAGTTTGAGTCAGTGCAGATGAGGAGTTCTTTGATGTTGTGGGATGCAGCCAGCTGCAGCGTGATGAGGATGGCTGCCACTTCTGCATATTGAGAGGAATGCGGGCCTAGTTTGAAGTGTTGTGGTTGGCAGGGGTTGTTGTTGAGCCAGACCACGCCAGCGCCCGCTTTCAAGGTTCCTTGGTTGTTGTAGGAGCAACCGTCGACATAAGCAGTGGGCATGCCTTCGCACACATTCATCAAAGTATTTGTGGTTTGTAAGCAGTGGTTGCGCTGGTTCGTTGGGCTCTGTGATTGTGCATTGTGTATCGCTGGAGCAATTCTGGCAAGCTGCAAGTCCATTACCCAAAGCTGATTTGTGGTTTTGGGCATATCGTGCCTCGACATCGCGTCCTTGAAGCGTCATCAGCCAGGTGGCTATGCGTGCGTTTGTTACCACGCCATCTCGGATTCGTTGGCTGTTGAGGAAAGTCACGGGTTGGTGACAGGTTTCTATGATGACTTTCTGGGCTCCGATGTAGTTAGAGAAGCGTTGAATGGCCCAGACGGTGCACAACAGAGCTTTCTCACAGTCTGAATATTTGCATTCAGGTGGTAACAGTGTTTTACTGGCGTAGGCGACCACTCGCTTGTCTTTGTCATGTAGCTGATATAGGCCTGCGCTGAGGCAATGTTTGGAAAAACCTGCTTCCAGATGGAATTCTTTTCCTGGGTCTGGGTAGGCTAAACAGGGAGCAGAGCACAGACGTTGTTTAAGCTCGCTCATCGCTTTGTCCTGGTCTTCCGTCCAAATGAAGGGTTCATCTTTCTTGAGGAGAGATGTGAGTGGTCGTGCAATGTCAGAATAATTTTCAATGAATTGTCTCGAATAGTTGCAGACTCCCAGGAAGCTTCGCAGCTCAGTGATATTAGTGGGGGGTTTTATGGTTTGGATTGCTTGAGTGCGGCTGGATTGCGGTTCGATTCCTTCTCGTCCAACAAGGAGGCCGACATAGTTCACTTTGGTTTTGCACCATTGGCCTTTGTGGAGTGCAATTTTGGCACCTGCTGTAGTCAGCTGATTTAGGACGTGGTCGATTTCCTTTAGATGGTCTGCCGCGTTGGTGTTCTGCAAGAGCACATCATCAACATAGATTATGTTGCCTCTGGCTCTTGCATCAGGGCAGGCTTTGTTTAGAAAGATGTTGAATTCAGCTGGTGAGTTGGCATAGCCGAAGGGACACCGCGTGAAGGTATATTGTCGGTTGCCACAATTGAATGCCAGCTTATGTTGGTCGTCTGGATGTACGGGAATGGTCCAAAATCCGGAGGCAACGTCCATAGTGGATAGGATCGTGGAGCCTTTGATTTTGGGTATTTCTTGGTCCAGTTGCGTCATGGGCCATCGTGACAGGGGTACCTGTTTGTTCAGTTTACGATAGTCAATAGTAGGCCGCCATTTGCCGTTAGGCTTGAGAACTGGCCAAATAGGTGCAGAGTATGTGCTGTTGCAGGGGCGGATGATTCCCTTTTCCAGCATGGAGTCGATGATTTCCTGTACCGACTCATATGATGCGATAGGAATTTTGTACTGGCACACATATGTGGGTGGTGCACTTGGGTTTGTCGGAATGCGCACGGTGTGGATGTTGGTTAGGCCACAGTCCAGAGAGTACTTAGCAAAGGAGTCTTTGTATTTATGTAGGACTTCTTTGAGTCCCTGGCGCTCAGCGTCGCAGTGGAGGGCGTCTGCTTCCTCCAAGATCTGTTGGATCTGTGCGTTGAACCCGGGGTAGGGTTCATCTGTGGGTTGTGTGTTTAAAGAGTTCTGAGCCATGAGGGTCACTTGTTCTGCTTGTGCTGTCAGAGGTTGGGAGGAGACAGCGTAGACTGCCAGGTGTGTGTCATCGGTCAGCTCTGAACGACAGACGCTTTCTTTGGATACAGGCAGCACAGATGTGATGGAGATAGTTCCATGCGGTTTAGTGAAGACTACGGCATCGTCCTCTTCGTCTGTCAGCAGCTGGGCTGGTATGGGGCCTATGATAGGTACTGTTAGCTCAAAGTCATGGAATTCTTGGCTGATGAGCCATCCCACGTGGCTGGCTTTAGAGAGTTTGATGTCTTGAGCCGTGCAGTTGTTGACCAAGACGTATACGGAGCGGGATGACACTTCCATGAGGGGCGTGGCTTCCAGGGTCAGACCTAGCCTTAGGTAGGTCCTGGAAGGATGGAAGAAACCTAGTTTGCTGTTGAGAGCTTGTCCTGGTCGCATGTTCAGGCGGACGCTGGCGCTCTTTCTGTAGGCAGGTATGGTGACTTCCTGTTCGTTAATCATGGCACAGGCGTCCGGCACTGTCTGACCAGATTGAAGGTTTTGTAGGTTGACAGTGGGGTTCAGTTGGTGTGACGCCGGGGCCCAGATGATGTCATTCACCGTGTCGATGCAGGCGTTGAGTCTGACAATGATGTCGGCTCCAATATATATTTCGTGAGGCAGATCAGGGATTACCAGGAAGTAGTGGCTTAGCAGCCGGTTGTTCCACTGTATGTCTGCTGCACAGATTATTTTGGAGGTAGCCATTGTTGTTGATTCGGGACTGAGAGGGAAGCTTAGAACCATCGTAGACGATGGTCGGTGTCTGTGGTTTGACACTGCGGTGCTTGTGGGTTTACTGACTGTAACGGGAGGGGCTTGCGGACCTGTGTCCACATCTTCAGGTGTTTAAAGTCAATTAGAGGTTCAAAGCGATTTAGCAGGTCTTTCCCGATGAGAAGTGGGTAGGTGTTTAGTGGTGAAATGTAAACTGGGTGGATGAGATCCATTGGTCCTACAGTTAGCTGGATCGGGGCCACGTGTTTGAGTTGCAGGCCCGTGTGTGAGTATGCTTGGAGGTTTAGTTCACGCCTTTGGAGCTTGAGGGTGCTGTTTGCTCTCCTGTTTCTCTCTTGGATTTCTTCCAGGAGTTCAGTTGACATTAGAGTGATGTCTGCTCCTGTGTCCAAGAGGGCTTCCACTTTGATGTGGCGTTCGATGATGATGGAGAGGTAGAACTTTTTAGCTATACCCTTCTCGATGAGGTCGCCCAGAAGTTGAGGCACTGGAGTGTGGGATGAAATGGGTAGACTATGGAAACTGGTTTGGGTTTCTTCAGAGGCATGGCAGACAACCAGAACGGCACTTTCGGGCACTGTGGTGGTATCGTCAGCAGGTGGTGATGGGCAGCTGCTAACATCCCCCGTGCTAGGTGTTAGGTCGGTGTCAACCGCTGGAGCGGGGTGTTCAGGGTGACTTCCCTGTTCACCTGTGGTTGAGATAGTTGCAACATTTTGAGGGTGAGGTGCATGGGTGCTTTGGTCTGAGGTTTGTTGTGTCAGGTGGGTGCTGTCTTGTTGTTCTGCCGCTAGTCAGGCCGAATCTGGTTTTTCTTTCTTTTCCCATTTCCGATCCTGCTCTCTGCTCTGGAAGAACTCTTTCATCATCATTTTTAACAGCTCTTGAGAGTCAAGGCTAGTTGATGTCTTTTGCTCTTGTACAGTTTCTGTTTGGGTTCTGTCAGTATGGAATCTCGGTGGGTTTTTCCGACGGTTTCTTGGGCTGGTGGCTCCAGAGCGTGACTGTCGTGTCCCGTTGGACCCTCTGTTAGAGTCCCAAGATCCTCTGCCTGAGTGTTGCGAGTTCCATGATTTTTCCCATCGACTTTCCTGCTGCCTTGGCTGGTTCCGTGATCTCTCCCAGCGTTGTCCAGTTGATGACTGTCCCTCCCAGCGGTCGTTTTTTTGTTTTGGTCGGGTGCCACTGTGGAGGTCCCGTTCTTTGTTAAGTGAGGATGACTTCCATTCTTTGGGTCGTGGCTTGACGCTGTCTTGGGGACCGGCGCCCTCCAGTGCCATCCCTTGACTTTGCGTGTTGATGTCAAGAATTGCGGCAGGTTTGGAGCCCTTTTCTGAAGCCATCTTTTGCTTGGCGTAGGCTTTGTGTGCCAAGTCTCGCAGTTGCTGAGATGTCATTGTTCGTGGGCATGCTAGGACGCCAAGGTGGTGGCTTACCCCAGGATGGAGATTTCTGAGGAAGAGAGTTCTGAAATTCTGGTCCTCTTCCATGCCGGGCTCATTGCGAGCTCCGAAGTATGATTGTAAGCTTGGGGCATTTCGTGACGACCCTGCTTGGTCTCCAGGGCGGCCACCAGTCCTTGCTCTGATTCGGGGTCTGCGAACTCTTTGATGAGGGCTTGGCGGAGCAGATGGAAATCAGTCTTTGTGTGTGAAGGCTGTCGGTCCAAAAAGCTCCGTACCTCAGGGCTCGAAGTCGATCGCAGAAGATAAAGTCTGTCTTTGTCCGTAACATTGGGTCTCATTTCTAGATGAAATTCTTTTTTTTTTTTTGTTATCAAATATTTATTAAGGAAAACAACAAAATATCACAAAGCATTTCAAACAGCCAACAGGAATGATCCATATACATGTATATCAAATACATATAGACAACCCTGTATTAATAGAAAACAAGTAAATTAAAAGGGGGAAAAAAAAAATAAAAAATAATAATAATAATAATAAAATAAAGGGGGGGGGGGTACCCACATACATACACTTAAGGGGATTTGCTCATATTCAGGAACTCCAACTAAACCAATTTAAAATACAGGTAAAGAGAAGAGATCATCTCAACCAGGTTTTCAGTGACTCCGCAACAGTGTGCCAACTACAAAGGGTCTTTTCATTTGCACCATTTACTCGAGCAGTAGACAGTTCTAAAAAAATTACATCCAAAAATGTAAGAATCCAGCATTTAACAGAAAGAGAATGAGGGGGTTTCCATCTTAATGCAATCATCTTTTTGGCAGCTGTGAGGCCAGCTAGTAATATGCGCTTGTTCTGATTGTTAATATTCAATATTGTTAATTTATTCAATAATAAAACCGGGACAGTTACAGGTACAGTTGTGGAAACCAGATCAGACATTCTTGATGCAACCATAGACCAAAATTGAGCAACAGGTGGACACTCCCACATCATGTGTAGAAAAGTACCTGGAACCTTCAAAGTGCACAAGGTGCAGTTTGGGTCAGTTAACCTCTTCATTAGATGAAGTTTACGGGGAGTTAAATACGTTCGATGTACAAAATTAAAATGTATCTGTTGGTGGTCAGGATTACGAGAAGCCTCCTTTATATTTACCCAAACATCCTCCCAATTGAAATCTAAATCTAAGTTGGGGCAATCATGTCTCCACAGTCTTTCTAGTGGCAGTTTAGCATAAGAAGCTTCCAAAATAAAAGTATATAATGTAGACACTAAACCGCTATTATTTCTTTGAGCAATGAATAGTTTATACAAAGGATGTACAATTAAAGGTTGTTGCCAAGGTACGCCATATGCTTTGAGGGCCGATCTAAGCTGAAGATAAAAGAAAAAAGAAGAAGCTGGCAAATTGAATCGTTTTGAAATGTCTTGAAAGGAGCAAAGTCCAGATTCGGTATAAATGTCTTTTAGATAATGAATTCCACTCCTACTCCATTGCGAGGAAGGAATGGGTCTACCACCAATAGTCAGACTTTTATTATTGAATATGGGAGACTGTGTATGCCACCTACAGGAGATCTTGCATACAGATTCCACCATCCTCCAAGTCTGAATAAGATGAGAAACTATGGGACCAAAACGTAGACGACATTGCTTATCTGACACATTGGAAAAAAGGACGTTTTCCAAATTCCATGGGTGGACTAAATTTTCTTCTATCTTACGCCAAGAAACAGATGTGTGAGGGTTAAACCATACAAGCAAAGGCCGAAGCACAAACGACCAAAAATAAAACTTACAATTAGGTACAGTTAAGCCCCCGTGTGCCTTCCTCCTCTGCAATGTAGACAACTTTAAACGAGGCCTTTTTTTATTCCAAATGAATTGGGAAATTTTACTGTGGATTTTGTTCCAGAAATTGACAGGAGGAGAGAGAGGTATCATAGAACTAAAAAAATTAAGCCGAGGTAAAATATTCATTTTAACTATAGAAATTCGGGCCTGCAAAGAATTGGGCAGGTTAATCCACCTGTCCAAATCTCTCATGATGTCCTTGCTCACGTCAGAAAAATTGTGTGTCACAATTTGGTTCAAGGAGGGAAAAATTTGTATCCCAAGATACTTAAAGTGCTGAACAACAGAAATATCAGGTGGATAATCCAACAGTTTAGCAGACTCATTTAAAGGTAAAAGGGCAGATTTGGACCAGTTAACCTTAAAACCAGATAAATGACCATACTCTTCACAAATAGACAGCAGGCTTGAAATAGACTCTATTGGTTTTTCCATAAAAACCAAAACATCATCAGCATACAATGCTACATGATGCAAAGTATTGTGAACAGAAATAGGCTTTATCTCAGTTGACTGTCGAATCATCTGGGCAAGAGGTTCAAGGGAGAGAGCAAATAGAGCCGGGCTTAAGGGGCACCCCTGTCGCGAAGACCTAGTGATAGAAAATGGTGAGGAGAGCAACTGCCCTGTAAGTACTAATGCAGTTGGATTAGAATAAAGAATTTTAATCATATTTATAAACCCTTTACCAATTTCTAGATGAAATTCTAAGTCTTTCAAGTAGGCGTGGACGTCTTGAAAACCTTGAGCACTCGGGGAAAACTTGCTTATGTTTCGAGCCAGCTTGTCGAGGTCTTTTAGGTCCAGTCCGTGCGATGCTTGCAGGCTGGCCCGTGGAAGTTCTCGTAGCTTGGGTGTGAGGTAGGTCTCTTCGGAGGGAGCTGGTGAGGGTTTTGAAGTTGCTCCCTCCCCCTTTTGTTCACGTGAGGTTCCAGGGACGGGGGACCCGGGCCTGCTTGGTAGGGGTGAGGCCGGGGCCCGTCGGGTCCTGGTTGGCTCAAGACGCAGCTCATAAGCGTGTTTGAGTTCATCTCTGACACTTTCAGCTTCTTCTTTTATGTCGTCCAGCTGTTGAGTGAGGTAACTTAGTTCAGTCCTTGCCTCGTTCAAATGAGTTTCGAGGGCTTTAATTCTGCTGTTCTTGTCTTTGAAGTCCAGTTGTGCCTTTTCTAGTAGTTGTTCGGCGTACCGGAGCTTATCGCTGACTTCCGTGTAGGCTGCCTTTGCATGTTCCATTTCTTGGGCGGTGGTCGCCAGAGTTTCTTTCAGTTTGTTGATCTCCTCAGTAGTTCTGGGGTTCGTTCCGTCGGACCATTCCTGATGGTCTTGAGCCTCCAGTTCAAGCTGTCCGATGCGTTGTTGTGCGCTTTTCAGCTCCTGCTGGAGATGGGCGGTTTGCCTGTCACTCAGTTTGAGGGAAGCGATGAGGGTGTGACTCAAGGAACCGGTGATCTTGGCTAGCTCTTTGTGTCCATAGCTTTGGCTGGGATCATTCTCCATGATGCCTGTTATGTTGTTGTCCAGTTGGTCTTGTGTCTGATGTTTGACAGCTTCGGCGGCTTTGGGTAAGAGGCTGTCCGTCATGGCGCTTAGCCAGATTTCCAAGTCCTCCCAGTGGCCAACGGGGTCTGTGGTGCGAGACATGTTTTGATGCCGCGAGGGGAGACCAAACCGCTGACTGACACAGACCTGAAGGAGAAAGAACAAACAAAAAAAACAAAACAAAAAGAGAAACAAACAGACAAAACTGGAACAGGGGTGTGAGTGTAGTGATGTCAGATGTCAAGTCAAGTCACCTTTATTTATATAGCGCCTTTTACAATACAGATTGTGTCAAAGCAACTGCACAGTATTTAAACAGCACAATAGTGTGTAAGTAACGCATTATTGTAACAATCAATTTTCAGTTAAAGGCAGTTCATCAATGAATTCAGTGATATCATCGTCAGTTCAGTTCAAATAGTATACGTTATCGCTGGAAAATGTCCCCAACTAAGCAAGCCAGAGGCGACAGCGGCAAGGAACCAAAACTCCACAGGTGACAGAAATGGAGAAAAAAAACCTTGGGAGAAACCAGGCTCAGTCGGGGGACCAGTTCTCCTCTGGCCAGACCAAACAACAGTTTGTACCAATGTCTGATTGTAGAGAACTCATCAGGATCCTGTGGTGTAGTGCCAATGGCCGTCAAGGTTGGCGAGGTCTTTATTGATGATCCGCCTTGGAGCTCATCTGGTTGACATCCACGGCTATTGAAGTCATCTCTAGGTGGTGATCCACGATCTAAGCTGGGTACGGACTGGATCCGGGGGACTGGAGTGACCATCTGATCCAGATACAGGCTGGATCTGGTGGCTACGGTGACCTCGGAATAAGAATGAAACAGACTAATATTAGCGTAGATGCCATTCTTTTTACGATGCAACGAGTGCATCAGGTGTTATGGGAGGTGTTTTCGGTTCCGGTTGACCTAATTAATGCAGCCTAACAATCCTTTAACGGATTTGAATTATAGAAATGTGTTAATGATTTTATGTGTAAGCCAGGTTAAAGAGATGTGTCTTTAATCTAGATTTAAACTGACAGAGTGTGTCTGCCTCCCGAACAGTGTTAGGTAGATTGTTCCAGAGTTTAGGCGCTAGATAAGAAAATGATCTGCCGCCGGCAGTTGATTTTGATATTCTAGGTATTATCAAATTGCCAGAATTTTGAGAACGCAGCGGACGTGAAGGACTATAATACGATAGGAGCTCGTTCAAGTACTGAGGAGCTAAACCATTGAGGGCTTTATAAGTAATTAGCAAGATTTTAAAATCTATACGATGTTTAATAGGGAGCCAATGCAGTGCTGACAGAACCGGGCTAATATGGTCATACTTTCTGGTTCTAGTAAGAACTCTAGCTGCTGCATTTTGGACCAGCTGGAGTTTGTTTATTAAGCGTGCAGAACAACCACCCAATAAAGCATTACAATAATCTATCCTTGAGGTCATGAACGCATGAATTAATGTTTCAGCATTTGACATTGATAGCATAGGTCGTAATTTCGATATATTTTTAAGATGGAAAAATGCGGTTTTGCAGATGCTAGAAATGTGGCTCTCAAAGGAGAGATTGCTATCGAATAGGACGCCTAGGTTCCTAACTGATGATGACGAATTTACAGAGCAGCCATCTAGTATTAGACTGTGTTTTAGGTCATTACTTGTGGAGGTTTTAGGTCCAATAATTAATACCTCTGTTTTTTCAGAATTTAACAGTAAGAAGTTATTCGCCATCCAGTTTTTAATATCAGCTATGCATTCTGTTAGTTTTTCGAATGGATATGTTTTGCCGGGCTGCGAAGAAATATAGAGCTGAGTATCATCAGCGTAACAATGAAAGCTAACACCATGTTTCCTGATGATATCTCCCAAGGGTAACATGTAAAGCGTAAAAAGTAATGGCCCTAGCACTGAGCCTTGAGGTACTCCATACTGCACTTGCGATCTAAATGATACCTCTTCATTTATTGCCACAAACTGATGACGGTCAGACAAGTACGATTTGAACCATGCCAGTGCACTACCACTAATGCCTACATAATTTTCAAGTCTATTTAAAAGAATGTTGTGGTCAATAGTATCAAATGCGGCACTAAGATCCAGTAGCACTAATAGAGAGATGCAACCACGATCGCTTGACAATAGCAGGTCATTTGTTACTCTAATTAGAGCAGTCTCAGTACTATGATATGGTCTAAAACCTGACTGGAAATCCTCGCAGATACCATTTTTCTCTAAGAAGGAGCATAATTGTGAGGATACTACCTTTTCTAGTATCTTTGACAGAAAAGGGAGATTCGAAATTGGTCTGTAGTTAATTAATTCATAGGGGTCAAGTTGTGGTTTTTTAATGAGTGGCTTAATAACAGCTATTTTGAAGGTTTTGGGGACATATCCTAATGATAGTGACGAATTAATAATATTCAGAAGAGGATCTATGACTTCTGGAAGTACCTCCTTTAGTAGCTTAGATGGAATAGGGTCTAACATACATGTTGTGGGTTTAGATGATTTAACAAGTTTATACAATTCCTCCTCTCCTATAATAGAGAATGAATGGAATTGTTCCTCAGGAGATCTACAACGCACTATCTGATGCGATACTGTAGCGGGCGGCTGTATGGTTACAATTTTATCTCTAATAGTGTCTATCTTGGAGGTAAAGTACGTCATAAAGTCATTACTGCTGTGCTTTTGGGAAATGTCTAAACCTGTTGCTGCAATATTTTTAGTTAATTTAACCACAGTATTGAACAAATACCTAGGGTTATGTTTGTTTTCTTCTAAGAGAGATGAAAAGTAATCCGATCTGGCAGTTTTTAATGCTTTCCTATAAGATAAATTACATTCACGCCAAGCAGTACGAAAAACCTCTAGTTTTGTTTTCCTCCAGCTGTGTTCCATTTTTCGTGCTTTTCTCTTTAGGGCGCGGGTATGATCGTTATACCACGGTGTTACACTGTTTTTCTTAATCTTTTTTAGGCGCACTGGAGCAACTGTATCTAAAGTGCTAGAAAAGAGAGAGTCCATAGTTTCTATTACATCATCAAGTTTTTCTGAGCTATTGGATATGCTGAGGAATTCAGATAAGTCAGGAAGATTACTTACAAAGCAGTCTTTTGTAGTAGAAGTGATGGTTCTACCGTATTTGTAGCAAGGAATTGAATTAACAGTTTTAGCTATCTGGATTATACAAGAGACTAGATAATGATCTGAGATATCGTCGCTTTGCTGCAGAATTTCAACGCCATTAACATCAATTCCATGTGACAGTATTAAATCTAGAGTATGATTTCGGCAATGAGTAGGACCTGACACGTGTTGTCTAACCCCAATCGAGTTCAAAATATCTATAAATGCTGTTCCTAATGCATCTTTTTCATTATCAACATGGATGTTAAAATCACCCACTATTAAGACTTTATCTGCGGCCAGCACTAATTCGGATAGAAAATCAGCAAATTCTTTAATAAAGTCTGTATGGTGCCCTGGTGGCCTGTATACAGTAGCTAACACAAACGTCACAGGGGATTTATCATTAGTACTTGTTTCTCTGGATAATGCTATATGAAGCACCATAACTTCAAACGAGTTATAATTGAAGCCCGTTCTCTGAGAGACATTGAGAATACTGCTATAAATAGTAGAAACACCTCCTCCTTTACCTTTTAGACGCGGTTCATGTTTATAACAGTAATCTTGGGGGGTGGACTCGTTTAAAATAATGTAATCGTCTGGTTTTAGCCAGGTTTCTGTCAAACAGAGCACATCTAGGTTATGATCAGTGATCATATCATTTACAAAAAGTGCTTTCGTAGAAAGGGACCTGATATTCAATAAGCCAAGCTTTATCAATTGTTTCTCTGTATTATATATATTTTTTATTTGTTGAACATCAATTAAATTGTTAGTCTTGATTTGATTCAGGCGTTTTTTGTGTTTTCTAGCTCGGGGAACAGACACAGTCTCTATAGAGTGATATCTAGGTGAAAGGGTCTCTATGTGCTGAGAATTAACTGATTTCTGTGACGTGAGGCGGCTAGCAGATGGTCGGTTTAGCCAGTCTGTCTGCTTCCTGACCTGGGCCCCAGTGAGTCAAGTGCAAACTCTAAGACTATGTGCCATATTTCTAGATAGAAGAGATGCTCCACATCCGGAGGGATGAAGACCATCTCTTTTCAACAGGTCAGGTCTGCCCCAAAAGCTTGTCCAATTGTCTATGAAACCTATGTTATTTTGCGGGCACCACTTTGACATCCAGCCATGGAGTGACCACAGTCTACTGTGAATCTCGTCACCACGATAAGCCGGGAGGGGACCAGAGCATATTACAGTGTCTGACATCGTACTTGCAAGTTCACACACCTCTTTAACATTATTTTTAGTGATCTCCGACTGGCGAAGTCGAACATCATTAGCGCCGACGTGAATAACAATCTTACTGAATTTACGTTTAGCATTAGCCAGCACTTTTAAATTTGCCAAGATGTCAGGCGCTCTGGCTCCCGGTAAACATTGGACTATGGTGGCTGGTGTCTCTATTTTCACGTTCCGTACAATAGAATCGCCAATTACTAGAGCACTTTCATCAGGTTTCTCAGTGGGTGCTTCACTGAGTGGGGAGAACCTGTTTGATGTTCTGATCGGAACGGAAGAGCGGTGTTTTGACCCGCGACTATGCCGCCTCACAGTCACCCAATTGCCCTGCTGCATGGGTGTTGTTACCGGAACCGAACAATGTACAGGGCTTTCTGAGCTAGTCACATCCAAAACCGTATCTAAGGCCCTCACATTCTTACTATCCTCCATTAAAGTTTGGATGCGTGACTCTAGTTCTGAAATCTTCTCTGTCAACCTGCATTTATCACATGTATAAGGCTCACTGCTGACAGAGATAGATAAGCTATACATGTGGCAAGCAGTGCAGACTACAATTGTAGGAGAAGAAGCCATTACTCACCGTGATTGTAGAATGATTTCAACTTACCAATGTTGTTAGAGTTCCTGAAGAACAGATCAGGGGGAGAAAAAACGGAACGGAACCGGCTAAAAGAGTACTAACGATATTAAACACGAGAAAAAATAAATAAAAACGTGAATGGAACGCAGATGGCAAGTTAACCGGCCAGCGCAATGCTAAAAATAGTAAACAAGAGTTAAAAGCGTGAATGGAGTGCGAGCGGCAAATTAACCGGCTATGGAATGCTAACGTGCTGCACTCGTGATTATAGAGTAAGGCGAACAATCAAATTAGTCAGATTAGTTTGATGGATAAGACCAGAAATTAAATTAAGCTATATCTATCAATTTAAAACGGCAGAATTAACAATAAGATAGAGAATCCAGTAGAAAATCCAGTAGAAAAACGAAGCTGCAGAGAGCTAACGTTACAAACAAACAGACCACACTGCAGCAAGGCAAACAGGAAGCAGGGAAACAGCGAAACAGCGACACCCACAGGACCAAGATGTAAGTGGTGTCAGGTGTAAGTGGGGTCTGGGCGCGTGGTATGGAGGTGAGCGTGTTTCTCCCCACAGGTGGTTCGCTGGTGTGTGTAGCCTCCAGCTAGTGTCGCTTTGACGGAGGGTGTTGTAACTGAAAAAGAGAAAAGAAACAGGAAAGAACAAACAGCGGGGCCGGCGTGGTTGGCTGCTTCTCCTTTTCCTAAGACAAGAGAGAGAGAGGAGACAACACAAAAAAACAAAAAAAACAAACTGTGCACTTAGGGAAAGGCAGGAGGAGGAGAGAGATATTGGGGCTTCGCCACGCCTGGACTATGACTGCTATTGCAGCTGCCTCCGGGGGAGGAAGCGTACGATAACAATGACAGTGTCGGCCTTGCAGCTGGTAGAAGTGACACTGTACACCAAACAGAGAGTTTCTGCTGACGGCTTCACGACCGGTGCCTATCGACCTTTGCTGTGCACAGTGGGGCCTTATCTGTGGTAGTTCAGATGGGGAAGAGAAGGGAGAGTTAAACACGAGTTTAAATGACAACCTCAGGTTGACTGGGTATCGATTAATTGTCTTTTAACAGCCCAAATTCTCTGCTTGCATGATTTTCACAGGCACAATTGAGGAAACAACAGGTCCATCCCAGAGGAGAACGGTTAGAAGGAGAGAGAGAAAGGAGGGAGTGAGGGGAGAGTTATCCAATCAGAGAGTGTGGTTTTGCTCCCGCCCGTCTAGAAATGTGACCGGTCCTACCAGGGAGCTTTGCTTCACCGAATAGATTTATGTTTACATTCAATAGTGATGGTTATAAGACTCGATTGTGTAATACTTGTTAGTGTTTTAATCAGTGGTTGTGATCAATTAATCAGTACAAACAATTGAAGTTAAGGATAAGGAGTGACTATTGATTGAGAAATACTTAGTTCTTGTTTCAAATCAATAAACGACTGTTTCTGTTTTACAATTTTGAAGACCTCATCAAAATCAGTCACGCCACCGTCATGTTACTGCTCAAATGTGCATCATATGACATATGATATGAGAGTGGAAAAGCAAAAATTAAAATAAAAAAAAAAGTTTTATTAAAAAAAAAAATTATTTTTATTTTATTGTGATTAAACTTAAAAATCAGAAGTGTTATAATTATAATTTAAATCAATTACTTGATTAATTAATTTAAAAACATAACGTAAGCATCAATTTCAGAATTAAAGATCAATAATCTTAAAATTAGGAATTCAAGTTGAACAATCACAGTCCAAAATTTAAAGTTCAAGATGTAAGATTTAAAAGAAAAGAAGGAAACATAACAAGAAATTAATTTTACATAAGTTTTCCACTTGGAGATGACAGGTGGTGACCAAACCTTAATAATGTCTCATTAACTTGATTACTAATGATCAACATCAAATCAAATCAAAGAAATGTACTGTAGCAAGGAGATGTTGTTATTTATTAGTATTGATCAAAGTAACCAAATTAATCAGCTTTAACCTGGTATTTGATTGCAAAGCTCTCCGCTTGGGGTATTTGGACAAATACGCACACAGCAGGGAATGGAGCTTTAAAGTCAAATACATGCAAATAGACAAGCCACAAACTATAATGTAATTTCGAGATTCTATAATAATATAGTAATGATAATGATTCTGATGGCTGGTTACAGTCGCATCAAGAAGGGACTTAAATTTAAAATGAAATCGTCAGTATTCCTGTCAGATGGGGAGAGCAAAGACCAAAGGGAATCACTGTGCAGCGATATGAAGTTATGAAACTTTGAGAAGTGAGAGCCAGACAGTTAGACAGAACGTTCAGCAGCTTGAGATTAAGTCACTCAGAAAGCGTCACACACACTGCTTCAACTGTTACGGATCCAAAACAATCGCTATGTGCTAACTGCTATTCCTCAAAGCTAATGACTGTTACATCGGCTTGAATTAGCTTTAGCTAGCTTAGCTGTTTACAATGTGCAAGGGCGAACTGCGCCTGCGCACCGAGACTTTACCCGGAAAAGGTTTGTTAGGACTTCCGGGCCGTTTCTATGGCTGCGGAGATACAGTCAGCATGAAGTTCAGCAGTTTTAAATACCATGCATGAAATGGCAGCGCATTTCGGATTTTCACAACAAATAAGCACTATTTAGATTCTCATCTTATGGCACTGGATCATCTCAGCTCATTAGAGTGAGGCACATTTATCCACAGCTTTACTGCGAAAAAATACACAAATTGTGTGCTGTTTTAAACAACACACAGCACATGTGGCCTGAACCACTTAATTCTATTTGATTAAGGTTTCACAGTACTCCCATAGAACTGACGCTTGTGTGCTCGCTTTACGCGGCGCGTCTCAAGTTTACTAGTTTTAAGCAAATATTTGGTAAGAGAACGTTAGTTAGCTATTCTAGCGATCTTAAACGTGGGAGGTGTGTAACGTTAGCCTAGTTGAAAACAACAGTGGAACACGCACCGCGTTGCCAGGCTACAGAGCTCTATTTAACAGGAAAACAAGGGATTCGCTTGCTTTTCTATTCTTTTGTCTCGGCGGACAATTTCTAAACGTTTAATCTGTAGTTTAAATTCTTTAGAAGACAACTCGAGGCACACTTTTCACTCAATCCAAACTGTAGCCACAATAAAACTTGTTAACACAATAACTGTTTCACTATCTGGTCTATTTCTTTCCGGATAAAAATAGCACAAATACATACAGAATGACTTGAATTTTATATCACAAAGTACAATTTGCCAGCATTAATCCTCCACCATTTATGTAGAAATTAACTCAAATTTAATGTTGATTCGGATATAGAATCGAATCTAAACTTCAGGGAAATCAATTTAGAATTAATAGTTTATATTTCCTGACCGGTCGTCCACCGAATCGGTCAAATCAATACACTTTATCAATTCCAAAGTCTATTCACGCTCATTGGCAGGAGCGTAAATAAACTTAAATATTAATTTGGGAAACTAAAGCCAGGTAGCTTGATCTAGGCAAAATAGTACTTTGTGAACACAAAAGGCAAGACAATTCTCTCAATGAAAACAATGATTTATTGAAAACTACACTAGGATTACAAAGCTAAACTACTCAAAACACGAACACACACACACACACACATTCACACGCACACTCATACAGTTTCAGAGATGGGATTTTATGAGTTTTGAGAAAACCCAAGACTTGTTATGTTACCGTTACTAGCTTCTCAAATCACAACCTCAGAAAGTCATCAAGCAGAGATCTAACTTAAGCAAAACGCACCAGATTTCAACAAGAAATGGGAGACCTTGTTTACTTGCTCTTGGCCGGAATGGGGATTCCGTCCGGGCTGGAGGCTCGTCTCAGCGGATGACTTGGTTGGTTGCTTGCTAGTCGGTCTTTCGGGATGACGTCTTTGGGAATTCCTCAGGATGAGGGTTGGACAACCGGAGTTGCTCTCAGAGTTCGATTGGCGCCTGGGTTGCGAGGCGCGTAGGCTCTGAAGGTTCAAATCGAGATGCGAAAGTCTTTTGCAGTTTCTTGTGAGTTCTGGAGGGCAAGAATGCCTTGTAGTTGGAACGAGCAGGCGATCTTCGGCAGAGAAAGTTTAGAGTCTTTCAGGATGTTTCCAGGGCTCTTCTCGCTCAGTTCGGTCAGTTCAAGTCAGCACTTCAAGCACAATTCAAGCCCGCGTTTCAAGCACAATTCAAGCCAATGTTCTGGTTCGGGCCATTAGGTTTTAAGGGGTCTGTTAGACACGACCCTGGGTCTTGAAGACCAATAGCGTTGCCACGGGAGGCGGGGTCATGTTTGATGCAATTCCTTCTGGCATGTGACTTATTAGGACACAGATTTACCTTCAATTTGGTTATCGATTATCATAAACTACTGTAATGCATACAATATGAAATTCTCATTCACTCAGACAACCTGCATTTGTCATGATCGTTCAAACATAGGAATATAAGGTTACACATGGAATACATACTTAATACTGGGTTAATTAAGGCACACAAGGCATAGTAAAGTACACGATTACACGGCACACATTGAACATAAAGGAAGGAGGGTATCCTATCCCTTTGCATAGTAAGTTCGATTGATTGGAATAGCGTTCTTGGTTTCTTTTTTTTCTGTATCATATTTGTTAGCAGGTAACGCACGTAGCGGGGGTTCAGTTTCATGATGTGTGAAGGGAATTCTGAGGGGGGGTTTCACAGCAGGAAGGCTATCCTGTGATCCATAATTTTTCTTAACTTAATTTGTTAACTCAAGTCACAAGTGGACAAACGGTCCGTTCTTTGGAGGGTCTCAGAAAGGGGGGGAGATGATCCCGCAGATTTCCCTCGTCCTGTGTCAGCGAATTCTTAGTCATGTGTTCGGTGAAGGTGACAAATCTCCATTTGTTTTAATGGGTCTCTCAGCACAAATAGCTAGTTGTTCATTTGATAGGATTATCTTTTATTGCTGCTTCGTTTCCTGGGCGATCAGCAGACGGAGGTTTGGCGTAGACAAAGTGGCACCCAGTGGCTTCGCGCCGTTTTGGCAAATGGTTCAGATAAGAGAATCTTTGAACTTCCTTGGAGTATGGAGATTTGATTCGTTACTTGTTGTTTTGCGTAACTAAAATCCTACACACGCCAAACACAGAAGCTAATCCAGAGCAATGCTTCCCTCACCACAGTAATGCTAACTCAACCTCACTCATAAAAAACTGCTAAAATTATTTATAAACACTGGGCTGGTGGATTTTTATAACAGAGATAACTTTAAGTTGCATGTAATCACCTCACCTCGAATTAATTGTAAGCTGCCAGGATGTCTACAAATGGGCTCTATGCACGGAGCCACGTGACGTATTTCCGAAAGAATTTTAGAGTGCACACCTTTTTCCGGTCCTGCTGAAGCTTGCCTGTGTTCTTCCTTTGCATTTGGCAATTGTTACAACTACTTCAGTTATCTTGTTTTTCATTGTGTTTAACTTTAAATTGTATACACGTGTGTGTGTGTGTGTGTGTGTGTGTGTGTGTGTGTGTGTGTGTGTGTGTGTGTGTGTACAAGATTACATCCAAGAGGACTAAGTTTTCCTTCCAAAAGAGAGAGGACAGCACAGCTAGCTACCACTGCTGTGTACCACAATGCACAGCATCGTCAAGGTGTAACTCTGTTTTAAGTTTGCACACCTTTCCGAAAGATGGTGAGTTACAGAAGAAGTGGTAATTAATATACGACGAGACTGCTTCAAGATCACAGTTCATACAAGAGTCTGCAGTCGTCATTTTTCACCTGCTGATCTGATCGAGCACACTACACCAGGCGGACGCAGACTTCTGAAGAAGGGGGCTGTTCCGGTCCTGTTTGAGTGGAACAGCTACTCTCTGCCTGCCACTCGTCCTAGTGTTTGGGACCGGACCGAGGGACCAAACACCCCTGATCTCCCTGATGATGAGGAGCCAGTGATGGAGGTTGACTGCCATGACCACGATTACTGCTACACCACTGAGCCAGCAGCAGTGGATCTAGCCCTGGGCGAGGCTCAGAGTTCACATCGAGCGAATCATTCGGAGGGTGAAGGAACACAAACTGTTCAGTACAGTCATTCCCCTTTCGCTCACTGGTAGCATCAATCAGTTTTTTGCTGTTGCCTGCATTTTGGTCAACAACCAAAATGAGCCGCTTGTTTAAGCCTGGGCCACTAAATCCTAATTTGCCATTGTAAATAGATTGTTACAGTTCTATGTTGTTTGTGTCATTTTTCGTAGTAAAAAGAATTGTCACCATAATCATTTGTAAATAGTAAATTTCATAATCAAACATCTTGTGTATAGTTATGTAAAAAATCTAACAACATGAATACATTTGTAAATCATCATCTTATGTGTTTTAAGTTATTGAGTAAGCAATTTGTCTTGTAAAACTATATTTTATAAATAACATTCACATATTATCTTTTTAGGTTACCTCTTTATTTATTTGTTAAAACAAAGTCACATCAGTATTTCAATGTATATAGACCGACAGACATGAAGACATGTTAAACCCAAGCATCATTAAAAAAACCTTTGAACATACTGCTATACTGTGTCATCACAATCATCACACAGATACAGCTCAAGAGATTGTGTTATTTAAAGAAATGTAAAGTTAATCATGTGAATGTATCAGTATATCAGTATGTTTGTTGTTGAGTGTATGTGTGATTGTATGTATAAATGGAAACCCAAGTAACAAATTACATCATTAACATATTAACAAGGTAGAACTCTGAACTAAAATAACAATGTTGTAAAACAGGATTAAATCAGGTCAGAACCAGAGGTAATGAGTACATAACTAAAACCAACCAGAACTATGACAGAAAAATTACAATTTTACCCTAGTTCAAAGACAAGAACTTGGGTAGGTAAATGTAAAAGAAAAACAAATCGCACCTCAGCTTAATACTGTCTAACACAACATCATCTCTGTAGATCCGCTACACAAACATATCATCAATGGCACACACAACAAAGGCGCACCACTGCATGCCGGTGATTAGGAGTTGCCCCTGGACCTGCCAATAGTAAGCATGGCTATGCTTTAGCTGGTGTTTGCCATGCTCCATTGTGAGGTATCTGCAGTCTACGTAGCTCTGCACATTGGGACACTTAACTTCAACAAGACCAAAGCAAGGTCTCTCCAGGCTATCATACACAGACCCATCCGGTGAGGCTCCGAGCCAGGGAGCGTCGGGGCGAATAACTAGTCCACATTTAGTCAAGTTCAGATTTTTCAAAGTTGCATAGTCCTTTAATGCTCCAGTCTCCATGTCCAGCCCTCTCTTCATTTGTTGTGTCTGTCTTACACCCCGGATAATCCTTTCTGCCAGGTTTTCCGCTGTTCGCCCATCTCTCACATGGCATACTGGGAAGCGGTCACTCTCTCCTTTCTCAAGACATGCCACTCAGGTGCTGCACTCTGGCCTCTTGTTGATGCTTCGATGAGGTGAGACTGTGGCCAGGTTACACCCAGTGATGAGAGGTGCAGCTGTTCCTGGCTAGTTGGCACAAGGTGGCAAACTGCAGGTGGTATGTGGCAGTCTTCTGGTGGCAGTTGAGGAAAGGGAGGGGCATCTGTATGTGTAATGATACCACCAGGTGTTGGTAGAGGATGGTGGTAGGACAAGATGCTCCCAGCCTGCACTTTCCCAAAGACAGAGTCAACAAGTGGTTTGTCATCAGAGATGTTCATGTGACAGATCAGTGGCAAATTGTGTGGGTCAAATCCAGCATAATGAGCTTGAGGGTTAAGTGTTGAAGGGACAGGCAAATCACCACTGTAGGCCTTCTATACAGGGTGGGCCATTTATATGGATATACCTTAATAAAATGGGAATGGTTGGCGATATTAACGTCCTGTTTGTGGCACATTAGTATATGTGAGGGGGCAAACTTTTCAAGATGGGTGGTGACCATGGTGGCCATTTTAAAAGTTTGGCCATCTTGGATCCAACTTTTGTTTTTTCAAAAGGAAGAGGGTCATGTGACACATCAGACTTATTGGGAATTTCACAAGAAAAACAATGGTGTGCTTGGTTTTAACGTATCTTGAAAAGTTTGCCCCCTCACATATACTAATGTGCCACAAACAGGACGTCAATATCACCAACCATTCCCATTTTATCAAGGTGTATCCATATAAATGGCCCACCCTGTAGTGTTGACCTAAAAGACAGCAAAAAGAAAACTGTTTTTAAAATGCAGTAATGTTTGTATTGACAATTAGGTATTTTGGTGGAGAAGATCCAGCTTTATACTGTAAAAATAACTGAAGATCTCACTAATAACCTGCTACAATTTGTTATGGTGCCATAAAATGTAGTTGTAATAACTTTAATTTGTCAAAAATTCATAGTAACATTTTTCTAAGTTAGATAATTTAAGTAAAGTCTATCTATTTATCCTCTGTTGAAATCTCAGTCAAGTTTACAATACTGTACCTATTTCCAAATTCTAAACACAGATTCTACATTCTAAGTAAAAATAATACCTTATCCCGCTTGTTGAACTTGTCCCTGGCCTGGCCTTCACCACAACCATGGTATCTACAGGCCCAGGCTTCACTCCCTAGGAAAAGAATGACAAGTTATTAGGACAAGCACTAAATAAAAACAAACGTTACACATGTGACAAAAACAAACCATGGATCGCTGTTTATGCCACTTCTGCTCGGTTTCAGTGCAGGAAAGGACCGTTGGCACAACTGACATCCCGCTTTCGGAGTAATGTGCTGTTTGATAGAGCAGAGCCACTAAATGGTTGCAGACTGCCTGGCCGGCTGCACAGGTGCAGGAGCTCCGTACCAGCACAACTGGCACAGAATCTCGCAGTGTCACCTAAAGTGCAAAAAGAAAAGATGTTAATAGGTTTAAAAGGTAAAAGTATATGCAGCCCTTTAATGTAGAACAGACACGATAGAAGATAGCTGAATAGGATAGCTAGGAATTCAGCTGTGATATGAAAACTCTGTCTTTGAATTTAAATATAGTACTAAAGGAACATCAAAAACACTATGCTGGATCCAATCAAGGTCTCCTGTCTTTCAAACAAGGTGTTATAACAAAGTTATGGTACCTTCAACAGATCCGGCTACAACAGAGTCATACTCAGCTACCCTGTAACAGCATTACCACTGTTTCAGCAAAAAAATCTTACTGTATTTTGAGGTTGGCTCCCATGCAAGTAAAACATGTTTTAAATAACGCTATTAGCCGCTGGTGGATAGCTAGTACAAATATAAATCTTCAAACACTTCTGCTAAGGCTAAAAAAAATAAAATAACTTCTACTAAGGCTAGTTAGCATTAGCAACTTACCTTCATAATTACAGATGTAAGAGGAAACGTAAAATTTAAATCCCCTTTCCATCTTATTCTGTGGGGTAGAGCTGAACAACAAGACAATTCGCCTTACATAATTGATTGTTACTTTTGGTAACTCCAGTAAGCACCGGGTGAACTCCAACCTCTCAGCCATTTCACTCAGCTTCGCCGATGACTCCAACAACCGGAAGTAGGACTGCGGTCTGATGTGGAATGCGGAAGTGGAGCGTGCATATAGCCTATTGAAGTCATCTCCAGGTGGTGATCCATGATCTAAGCTGGGTACGGACTGGATCCGGGGGACTGCAGTGACCATCTGATCCGGATACAGGCTGGGTCTGGTGGCTACGGTGACCTCGGAATAAGAATGAAACAGACTAATATTAGCGTAGATGCCATTCTTTTTACGATGCAACGAGTGGAACAGATGTTATGGGAGGTGTTTTCGGTTCCGGTGACCTAATTAATGCAGCCTAACAATCCTTTAACGGATTTGAGTTATAGGAATGTGTTAATGTTTTTATGTGTAAGCCAAGTTAAAGAGATGTGTCTTTAATCTAGATTTAAACTGACAGATTGTGTCTGCCTCCCGAACAGTGTTAGGTAGCCTAACTTCATCTAGTGCTGATCCCCTTAGGTGGGAAAGGAAAAAATCTACCTGATCCTCAGTACTCAGCCCCCTCACTCTTATAACCCTCTCAAGTTCCTCAATGAACTCGTCAACATTTTGGCAGTCTTTACCCGGATTCCCACTGAAAGGTACAATTTGTCTCTCTCTTGGTATATACACATACTGTAGGATCTAGTATGGACATTAGACATGTTAGAAAGAGCTGACATTACTTGATCATGTCTACGTCCCAACTCCAGGATCTGGGACTGAAGCTGTGAGATGGGGTTACCTCCCTCAGTGTCCATTTCTGCTGCTGCAGCATCTGCACCTTGAATGTTCTCCGCCATTGTGGCTGCACCGTCCATATCCTCAGCATCCATGACTTTGAGCTGTAGTCACAGAAAGTCTCAGTTCTCGAAGAGTCAGTTCAAAATGCACTGTCCTTCTCGATGCCCTCACACCCAATGGTCCTGCCGCTCTTCTCTGTCAGGATGTCACTGATGCAGGTCCTTCTAGCACTCAGTTACCTTTCGCCACTACCGTTGTTTGCACCCTTCTACCTTTGCACTATTGTGACAAAAATAAATTAACCCTGAACAAAACAGAATCCCACTTCTGACGCCAAAATAGATGTGGCCGGCTGGGCGTCCTTTTAATATGTTAAATAAAAAGACACAGTCAAACCATCTAAAAAAAGAGGATTCTTTTATTCCTGACTGGGCCTCAAAGGAGACTCAGCATTAATGTTTTGTTCAGGAAAAGGTTTGTCGGACTGCGAATAAAATAGCAAGTAATAATAAATAAAAAATGTTCTTCAGAAAATGAATGTCCAATCAAAAAACCCAAATCACAAGCCCCACTTGACTTGAACTGGTGCAAACAATGTCATCAACCTTTTGAAGGCTGTACAAAACAACGGCAGTGGCCTGTATGTGGCTGATAAAACAAACAAAAAGAAAAAGAAAACACAGTCTGATTATACATGAAATATTTGTACATCTTGTCACCTAAACACCACCCATGTTATACATATATTCACATTTTAACCTCTTTTAAGCATATTAATCAGCAAACAGACTAAAGATAACAGTATACTCTTTAAACAGTATACAGGTGAACACACTTTGGGAGAATAAACAAAACTCACTGCTATTCGAGACTTTGGATTCACAAACGTGTGGATCTTGGCACGTGCAGTATCACATATCCTCAATCTCCCCTCTTAACAGCATAAAACACAACAATTACTGCATGTTCTTTCTATACATATAATAAAGTGCATTAATTTACATTATAACAGCCTTCAAAACATGTTTCGAAATAACTTACGCTCAATCTCCGATAAGGCTCTAATCCTCTCCCCCACCGGAGATCTCTCGCATGCAGCAGCAAAACACTTAGATACAAAACGAGTTAATTCGTCCACTCTGTTCATTCACGCACTAGACACCACCACAGGTCCACGAGTCCATAAACAGCTTGAATTATATCCAATTGACAGTTTTATTAATTATTTTCTCCTCCCTTGTACCTGCTGCTTCTAATATATATATATATATATATATATATATATATATATATATATATATATATAATTTTTTTTGATTAAAGAAGAATAATTGGACATTACAAAAATACTGAAATAGAAGGAACAAATTAAACTAATACCTGCTGCTTCTACTCGGCTCGCTCTGTTTTCCTCTCTGACACAATCTCACTCTCGTGCATATACTTAAACTCTTAAAGGGGACAACACAAGTAACCATGGCTGGACTGGCCATTGGGCATACCGGGTGGGCCGATGGTGATTTTGTGGGCCGGTGTTTTTTTTTTTTTTTTTACGGTATAAACTGTTAAAAGGTGGTGGATTGGCTC
>NW_027394346.1:0-65568 GCF_049309525.1 Garra rufa | reverse complement strand
CTAGTAAAGACTGTTTCATGAATATGGTCTCATCGTTTGAACCACATAGTTCAACAAAGCACGGCCGTTTTTAATGACCAACTAATAACTTCTGCTATTTACCTGATTAGAGTTCTCAAAAAAATGCACCTGTATTGAACAAAGCACCTAATCACTCACGTAATATTTTCTTGCTCCCTGTCATTTCGCTGTATTTTATGTTTGATTTAGCACAGTTTCCCTCTTATACTCCGAAAGTTCCCTTAGGCATTTGTGCGCATGCGCACTACTCATAAATGTTGCTTTATAGAGGACGCACAAAAATACTGAATAAAATCATTTATATTTAGGTTAAACGTAGGTTATAGCTTTTACTTCATGTTAGCTTGCAAATTATGCCCAAGAACATAATTTATTAAGCCATATGTCTTGCTAACAAGAAACAATGCTTCTAACCACAGGTCACGTACGAAAAATAATGCCCAGTTTAGGCCATTCCACTCCACTGAAGGGGTGGAGCGGAAAATGAAAATAAATACGGCCTTTTAAAATTTAAATGTTCCAGCGATTTCATTCCGTCAACCCCTTTGAACAAGAGCTAATTTCAGGAGTTTGCAAGCAGTTTCATTTAAAACGGAGAGAGCTGCCTTCAGCCAGTGTTTTCTGTTTTACTGACATGAGAGTCAAGGCTCCGAGCTCTCGGTCTCTTTAAAAGCATTTAAATAAAAACACTCCAGCGACTGTACACAATGTAAACAGAATATCATTTTAAAGAGCTATATTAAGCGCATATGAGCTGTTTATGTGGTTTACGGATGAGCTTCGGGGCTGGCGTTTCTTCGTCCGTGTTCACAAAACTACACATTTTAAAGGCATTTAAAAAATAAAAAATAAAAACACTCCAGCGATTGAACAGTAATAGTAGATTAGTGTATTGAAAACGTTAAAATGCTTGCTTATTTGTGCTGCATTTTTGTGGAAACGAATTAGCTAGTAAAGACTGTTTCATGAATATGGTCTCATCGTTTGAACCACATAGTTCAACAAAGCACGGCCGTTTTTAATGACCAACTAATAACTTCTGCTATTTACCTGATTAGAGTTCTCAAAAAAATGCACCTGTATTGAACAAAGCACCTAATCACTCACGTAATATTTTCTTGCTCCCTGTCATTTCGCTGTATTTTATGTTTGATTTAGCACAGTTTCCCTCTTATACTCCGAAAGTTCCCTTAGGCATTTGTGCGCATGCGCACTACTCATAAATGTTGCTTTATAGAGGACGCACAAAAATACTGAATAAAATCATTTATATTTAGGTTAAACGTAGGTTATAGCTTTTACTTCATGTTAGCTTGCAAATTATGCCCAAGAACATAATTTATTAAGCCATATGTCTTGCTAACAAGAAACAATGCTTCTAACCACAGGTCACGTACGAAAAATAATGCCCAGTTTAGGCCATTCCACTCCACTGAAGGGGTGGAGCGGAAAATGAAAATAAATACGGCCTTTTAAAATTTAAATGTTCCAGCGATTTCATTCCGTCAACCCTTTTGAACAAGAGCTAATTTCAGGAGTTTGCAAGCAGTTTCATTTAAAACGGAGAGAGCTGCCTTCAGCCAGTGTTTTCTGTTTTACTGACATGAGAGTCAAGGCTCCGAGCTCTCGGTCTCTTTAAAAGCATTTAAATAAAAACACTCCAGCGACTGTACACAATGTAAACAGAATATCATTTTAAAGAGCTATATTAAGCGCATATGAGCTGTTTATGTGGTTTACGGATGAGCTTCGGGGCTGGCGTTTCTTCGTCCGTGTTCACAAAACTACACATTTTAAAGGCATTTAAAAAATAAAAAATAAAAACACTCCAGCGATTGAACAGTAATAGTAGATTAGTGTATTGAAAACGTTAAAATGCTTGCTTATTTGTGCTGCATTTTTGTGGAAACGAATTAGCTAGTAAAGACTGTTTCATGAATATGGTCTCATCGTTTGAACCACATAGTTCAACAAAGCACGGCCGTTTTTAATGACCAACTAATAACTTCTGCTATTTACCTGATTAGAGTTCTCAAAAAAATGCACCTGTATTGAACAAAGCACCTAATCACTCACGTAATATTTTCTTGCTCCCTGTCATTTCGCTGTATTTTATGTTTGATTTAGCACAGTTTCCCTCTTATACTCCGAAAGTTCCCTTAGGCATTTGTGCGCATGCGCACTACTCATAAATGTTGCTTTATAGAGGACGCACAAAAATACTGAATAAAATCATTTATATTTAGGTTAAACGTAGGTTATAGCTTTTACTTCATGTTAGCTTGCAAATTATGCCCAAGAACATAATTTATTAAGCCATATGTCTTGCTAACAAGAAACAATGCTTCTAACCACAGGTCACGTACGAAAAATAATGCCCAGTTTAGGCCATTCCACTCCACTGAAGGGGTGGAGCGGAAAATGAAAATAAATACGGCCTTTTAAAATTTAAATGTTCCAGCGATTTCATTCCGTCAACCCTTTTGAACAAGAGCTAATTTCAGGAGTTTGCAAGCAGTTTCATTTAAAACGGAGAGAGCTGCCTTCAGCCAGTGTTTTCTGTTTTACTGACATGAGAGTCAAGGCTCCGAGCTCTCGGTCTCTTTAAAAGCATTTAAATAAAAACACTCCAGCGACTGTACACAATGTAAACAGAATATCATTTTAAAGAGCTATATTAAGCGCATATGAGCTGTTTATGTGGTTTACGGATGAGCTTCGGGGCTGGCGTTTCTTCGTCCGTGTTCACAAAACTACACATTTTAAAGGCATTTAAAAAATAAAAAATAAAAACACTCCAGCGATTGAACAGTAATAGTAGATTAGTGTATTGAAAACGTTAAAATGCTTGCTTATTTGTGCTGCATTTTTGTGGAAACGAATTAGCTAGTAAAGACTGTTTCATGAATATGGTCTCATCGTTTGAACCACATAGTTCAACAAAGCACGGCCGTTTTTAATGACCAACTAATAACTTCAGCTATTTACCTGATTAGAGTTCTCAAAAAAAGCAACTGTATTGAACATAGCAACTAATCACTCATTTAATATTTTTTATTCCCTGTCATTTCGCTGTATTTTATGTTTGATTTAGCACAGTTTCCCTCTTATACTCCGAAAGTTCCCTTAGGCATTTGTGCGCATGCGCACTACTCATAAATGTTGCTTTATAGAGGACGCACAAAAATACTGAATAAAATCATTTATATTTCGGTTAAACGTAGGTTATAGCTTTTACTTCATGTTAGCTTGCAAATTATGCCCAAGAACATAATTTATTAAGGCATATGTCTTGCTAACAAGAAACAATGCTTCTAACCACAGGTCACGTACGAAAAATAATGCCCAGTTTAGGCCATTCCACTCCACTGAAGGGGTGGAGCGGAAAATGAAAATAAATACGGCCTTTTAAAATTTAAATGTTCCAGCGATTTCATTCCGTCAACCCCTTTGAACAAGAGCTAATTTCAGGAGTTTGCAAGCAGTTTCATTTAAAACGGAGAGAGCTGTCTTCAGCCAGTGTTTTCTGTTTTACTGACATGAGAGTCAAGGCTCCGAGCTCTCGGTCTGCGAACTACACCACTGAGCCTCTTTAAAAGCATTTAAATAAAAACACTCCAGCGACTGTACACAATGTAAACAGAATATCATTTTAAAGAGCTATATTAAGCGCATATGAGCTGTTTATGTGGTTTACGGATGAGCTTCGGGGCTGGCGTTTCTTCGTCCGTGTTCACAAAACTACATATTTTAAAGGCATTAAAAATAATAAAAAATAAAACACTCCAGCGATTGAACAATAATTGTAGATTAGTGTTTTTAAAACGTTAAAATGCTTGCTTATTTGTGCAGCATTTTTGTGGAAACGAATAAGCTAGTAAAGACTGTTTCATATGGTCTCATCGTTTGAACCACGTTAGTTCAACAAAGTACGGCTGTTGTTAACCTCACCAATAACTTATGCTATTTAACTGATTAGAGCTCTCAAAAAAATGCACCTGTATTGAACAAAGCACCTAATCACTCACGTAATATTTTCTTGCTCCCTGTCATTTCGCTGTATTTTATGTTTGATTTAGCACAGTTTCCCTCTTATACTCCGAAAGTTCCCTTAGGCATTTGTGCGCATGCGCACTACTCATAAATGGTGCTTTATAGAGGACGCACAAAAATACTGAATAAAATCATTTATATTTAGGTTAAACGTAGGTTATAGCTTTTACTGCATGTTAGCTTGCAAATTATGCCCAAGAACATAATTTATTAAGCCATATGTCTTGCTAACAAGAAACAATGCTTCTAACCACAGGTCACGTACGAAAAATAATGCCCAGTTTAGGCCATTCCACTCCACTGAAGGGGTTTAGCGGAAAATGAAAATAAATACGGCCTTTTAAAATTTAAATGTTCCAGCGATTTCATTCCGTCAACCCCTTTGAACAAGAGCTAATTTCAGGAGTTTGCAAGCAGTTTCATTTAAAACGGAGAGAGCTGCCTTCAGCCAGTGTTTTCTGTTGTACTGACATGAGAGTCAAGGCTCCGAGCTCTCGGTCTGCGAACTACATCACTGAGCCTCTTTTAAAAGCATTTAAATAAAAACACTCCAGCGACTGTACGCAATGTAAACATAATATCATTTTAAAGAGCTATATTAAGCGCATATGAGCTGTTTATGTGGTTTACGGATGACCTTCGGGGCTGGCGTTTCTTCGTCCGTGTTCACAAAACTACATATTTTAAAGGCATTTAAAAAATAAAAAAACACTCCAGCGATTGAACAATAATTGTAGATTAGTGTATTTAAAACGTTAAAATGCTTGCTTATTTGTGCTGCATTTTTGTGGAAACGAATTAGCTAGTAAAGACTGTTTCATGAATATGGTCTCATCGTTTGAACCACATAGTTCAACAAAGCACGGCCGTTTTTAATGACCAACTAATAACTTCTGCTATTTACCTGATTAGAGTTCTCAAAAAAATGCACCTGTATTGAACAAAGCACCTAATCACTCACGTAATATTTTCTTGCTCCCTGTCATTTCGCTGTATTTTATGTTTGATTTAGCACAGTTTCCCTCTTATACTCCGAAAGTTCCCTTAGGCATTTGTGCGCATGCGCACTACTCATAAATGTTGCTTTATAGAGGACGCACAAAAATACTGAATAAAATCATTTATATTTAGGTTAAACGTAGGTTATAGCTTTTACTTCATGTTAGCTTGCAAATTATGCCCAAGAACATAATTTATTAAGCCATATGTCTTGCTAACAAGAAACAATGCTTCTAACCACAGGTCACGTACGAAAAATAATGCCCAGTTTAGGCCATTCCACTCCACTGAAGGGGTGGAGCGGAAAATGAAAATAAATACGGCCTTTTAAAATTTAAATGTTCCAGCGATTTCATTCCGTCAACCCCTTTGAACAAGAGCTAATTTCAGGAGTTTGCAAGCAGTTTCATTTAAAACGGAGAGAGCTGCCTTCAGCCAGTGTTTTCTGTTTTACTGACATGAGAGTCAAGGCTCCGAGCTCTCGGTCTCTTTAAAAGCATTTAAATAAAAACACTCCAGCGACTGTACACAATGTAAACAGAATATCATTTTAAAGAGCTATATTAAGCGCATATGAGCTGTTTATGTGGTTTACGGATGAGCTTCGGGGCTGGCGTTTCTTCGTCCGTGTTCACAAAACTACACATTTTAAAGGCATTTAAAAAATAAAAAATAAAAACACTCCAGCGATTGAACAGTAATAGTAGATTAGTGTATTGAAAACGTTAAAATGCTTGCTTATTTGTGCTGCATTTTTGTGGAAACGAATTAGCTAGTAAAGACTGTTTCATGAATATGGTCTCATCGTTTGAACCACATAGTTCAACAAAGCACGGCCGTTTTTAATGACCAACTAATAACTTCTGCTATTTACCTGATTAGAGTTCTCAAAAAAATGCACCTGTATTGAACAAAGCACCTAATCACTCACGTAATATTTTCTTGCTCCCTGTCATTTCGCTGTATTTTATGTTTGATTTAGCACAGTTTCCCTCTTATACTCCGAAAGTTCCCTTAGGCATTTGTGCGCATGCGCACTACTCATAAATGTTGCTTTATAGAGGACGCACAAAAATACTGAATAAAATCATTTATATTTAGGTTAAACGTAGGTTATAGCTTTTACTTCATGTTAGCTTGCAAATTATGCCCAAGAACATAATTTATTAAGCCATATGTCTTGCTAACAAGAAACAATGCTTCTAACCACAGGTCACGTACGAAAAATAATGCCCAGTTTAGGCCATTCCACTCCACTGAAGGGGTGGAGCGGAAAATGAAAATAAATACGGCCTTTTAAAATTTAAATGTTCCAGCGATTTCATTCCGTCAACCCCTTTGAACAAGAGCTAATTTCAGGAGTTTGCAAGCAGTTTCATTTAAAACGGAGAGAGCTGCCTTCAGCCAGTGTTTTCTGTTTTACTGACATGAGAGTCAAGGCTCCGAGCTCTCGGTCTCTTTAAAAGCATTTAAATAAAAACACTCCAGCGACTGTACACAATGTAAACAGAATATCATTTTAAAGAGCTATATTAAGCGCATATGAGCTGTTTATGTGGTTTACGGATGACCTTCGGGGCTGGCGTTTCTTCGTCCGTGTTCACAAAACTACATATTTTAAAGGCATTTAAAAAATAAAAAAACACTCCAGCGATTGAACAATAATTGTAGATTAGTGTATTTAAAACGTTAAAATGCTTGCTTATTTGTGCTGCATTTTTGTGGAAACGAATTAGCTAGTAAAGACTGTTTCATGAATATGGTCTCATCGTTTGAACCACATAGTTCAACAAAGCACGGCCGTTTTTAATGACCAACTAATAACTTCTGCTATTTACCTGATTAGAGTTCTCAAAAAAATGCACCTGTATTGAACAAAGCACCTAATCACTCACGTAATATTTTCTTGCTCCCTGTCATTTCGCTGTATTTTATGTTTGATTTAGCACAGTTTCCCTCTTATACTCCGAAAGTTCCCTTAGGCATTTGTGCGCATGCGCACTACTCATAAATGTTGCTTTATAGAGGACGCACAAAAATACTGAATAAAATCATTTATATTTAGGTTAAACGTAGGTTATAGCTTTTACTTCATGTTAGCTTGCAAATTATGCCCAAGAACATAATTTATTAAGCCATATGTCTTGCTAACAAGAAACAATGCTTCTAACCACAGGTCACGTACGAAAAATAATGCCCAGTTTAGGCCATTCCACTCCACTGAAGGGGTGGAGCGGAAAATGAAAATAAATACGGCCTTTTAAAATTTAAATGTTCCAGCGATTTCATTCCGTCAACCCCTTTGAACAAGAGCTAATTTCAGGAGTTTGCAAGCAGTTTCATTTAAAACGGAGAGAGCTGCCTTCAGCCAGTGTTTTCTGTTTTACTGACATGAGAGTCAAGGCTCCGAGCTCTCGGTCTCTTTAAAAGCATTTAAATAAAAACACTCCAGCGACTGTACACAATGTAAACAGAATATCATTTTAAAGAGCTATATTAAGCGCATATGAGCTGTTTATGTGGTTTACGGATGAGCTTCGGGGCTGGCGTTTCTTCGTCCGTGTTCACAAAACTACACATTTTAAAGGCATTTAAAAAATAAAAAATAAAAACACTCCAGCGATTGAACAGTAATAGTAGATTAGTGTATTGAAAACGTTAAAATGCTTGCTTATTTGTGCTGCATTTTTGTGGAAACGAATTAGCTAGTAAAGACTGTTTCATGAATATGGTCTCATCGTTTGAACCACATAGTTCAACAAAGCACGGCCGTTTTTAATGACCAACTAATAACTTCTGCTATTTACCTGATTAGAGTTCTCAAAAAAATGCACCTGTATTGAACAAAGCACCTAATCACTCACGTAATATTTTCTTGCTCCCTGTCATTTCGCTGTATTTTATGTTTGATTTAGCACAGTTTCCCTCTTATACTCCGAAAGTTCCCTTAGGCATTTGTGCGCATGCGCACTACTCATAAATGTTGCTTTATAGAGGACGCACAAAAATACTGAATAAAATCATTTATATTTAGGTTAAACGTAGGTTATAGCTTTTACTTCATGTTAGCTTGCAAATTATGCCCAAGAACATAATTTATTAAGCCATATGTCTTGCTAACAAGAAACAATGCTTCTAACCACAGGTCACGTACGAAAAATAATGCCCAGTTTAGGCCATTCCACTCCACTGAAGGGGTGGAGCGGAAAATGAAAATAAATACGGCCTTTTAAAATTTAAATGTTCCAGCGATTTCATTCCGTCAACCCCTTTGAACAAGAGCTAATTTCAGGAGTTTGCAAGCAGTTTCATTTAAAACGGAGAGAGCTGCCTTCAGCCAGTGTTTTCTGTTTTACTGACATGAGAGTCAAGGCTCCGAGCTCTCGGTCTCTTTAAAAGCATTTAAATAAAAACACTCCAGCGACTGTACACAATGTAAACAGAATATCATTTTAAAGAGCTATATTAAGCGCATATGAGCTGTTTATGTGGTTTACGGATGAGCTTCGGGGCTGGCGTTTCTTCGTCCGTGTTCACAAAACTACACATTTTAAAGGCATTTAAAAAATAAAAAATAAAAACACTCCAGCGATTGAACAGTAATAGTAGATTAGTGTATTGAAAACGTTAAAATGCTTGCTTATTTGTGCTGCATTTTTGTGGAAACGAATTAGCTAGTAAAGACTGTTTCATGAATATGGTCTCATCGTTTGAACCACATAGTTCAACAAAGCACGGCCGTTTTTAATGACCAACTAATAACTTCTGCTATTTACCTGATTAGAGTTCTCAAAAAAATGCACCTGTATTGAACAAAGCACCTAATCACTCACGTAATATTTTCTTGCTCCCTGTCATTTCGCTGTATTTTATGTTTGATTTAGCACAGTTTCCCTCTTATACTCCGAAAGTTCCCTTAGGCATTTGTGCGCATGCGCACTACTCATAAATGTTGCTTTATAGAGGACGCACAAAAATACTGAATAAAATCATTTATATTTAGGTTAAACGTAGGTTATAGCTTTTACTTCATGTTAGCTTGCAAATTATGCCCAAGAACATAATTTATTAAGCCATATGTCTTGCTAACAAGAAACAATGCTTCTAACCACAGGTCACGTACGAAAAATAATGCCCAGTTTAGGCCATTCCACTCCACTGAAGGGGTGGAGCGGAAAATGAAAATAAATACGGCCTTTTAAAATTTAAATGTTCCAGCGATTTCATTCCGTCAACCCCTTTGAACAAGAGCTAATTTCAGGAGTTTGCAAGCAGTTTCATTTAAAACGGAGAGAGCTGCCTTCAGCCAGTGTTTTCTGTTTTACTGACATGAGAGTCAAGGCTCCGAGCTCTCGGTCTCTTTAAAAGCATTTAAATAAAAACACTCCAGCGACTGTACACAATGTAAACAGAATATCATTTTAAAGAGCTATATTAAGCGCATATGAGCTGTTTATGTGGTTTACGGATGACCTTCGGGGCTGGCGTTTCTTCGTCCGTGTTCACAAAACTACACATTTTAAAGGCATTTAAAAAATAAAAAATAAAAACACTCCAGCGATTGAACAGTAATAGTAGATTAGTGTATTGAAAACGTTAAAATGCTTGCTTATTTGTGCTGCATTTTTGTGGAAACGAATTAGCTAGTAAAGACTGTTTCATGAATATGGTCTCATCGTTTGAACCACATAGTTCAACAAAGCACGGCCGTTTTTAATGACCAACTAATAACTTCTGCTATTTACCTGATTAGAGTTCTCAAAAAAATGCACCTGTATTGAACAAAGCACCTAATCACTCACGTAATATTTTCTTGCTCCCTGTCATTTCGCTGTATTTTATGTTTGATTTAGCACAGTTTCCCTCTTATACTCCGAAAGTTCCCTTAGGCATTTGTGCGCATGCGCACTACTCATAAATGTTGCTTTATAGAGGACGCACAAAAATACTGAATAAAATCATTTATATTTAGGTTAAACGTAGGTTATAGCTTTTACTTCATGTTAGCTTGCAAATTATGCCCAAGAACATAATTTATTAAGCCATATGTCTTGCTAACAAGAAACAATGCTTCTAACCACAGGTCACGTACGAAAAATAATGCCCAGTTTAGGCCATTCCACTCCACTGAAGGGGTGGAGCGGAAAATGAAAATAAATACGGCCTTTTAAAATTTAAATGTTCCAGCGATTTCATTCCGTCAACCCCTTTGAACAAGAGCTAATTTCAGGAGTTTGCAAGCAGTTTCATTTAAAACGGAGAGAGCTGCCTTCAGCCAGTGTTTTCTGTTTTACTGACATGAGAGTCAAGGCTCCGAGCTCTCGGTCTCTTTAAAAGCATTTAAATAAAAACACTCCAGCGACTGTACACAATGTAAACAGAATATCATTTTAAAGAGCTATATTAAGCGCATATGAGCTGTTTATGTGGTTTACGGATGACCTTCGGGGCTGGCGTTTCTTCGTCCGTGTTCACAAAACTACATATTTTAAAGGCATTTAAAAAATAAAAAAACACTCCAGCGATTGAACAATAATTGTAGATTAGTGTATTTAAAACGTTAAAATGCTTGCTTATTTGTGCTGCATTTTTGTGGAAACGAATTAGCTAGTAAAGACTGTTTCATGAATATGGTCTCATCGTTTGAACCACATAGTTCAACAAAGCACGGCCGTTTTTAATGACCAACTAATAACTTCTGCTATTTACCTGATTAGAGTTCTCAAAAAAATGCACCTGTATTGAACAAAGCACCTAATCACTCACGTAATATTTTCTTGCTCCCTGTCATTTCGCTGTATTTTATGTTTGATTTAGCACAGTTTCCCTCTTATACTCCGAAAGTTCCCTTAGGCATTTGTGCGCATGCGCACTACTCATAAATGTTGCTTTATAGAGGACGCACAAAAATACTGAATAAAATCATTTATATTTCGGTTAAACGTAGGTTATAGCTTTTACTTCATGTTAGCTTGCAAATTATGCCCAAGAACATAATTTATTAAGGCATATGTCTTGCTAACAAGAAACAATGCTTCTAACCACAGGTCACGTACGAAAAATAATGCCCAGTTTAGGCCATTCCACTCCACTGAAGGGGTGGAGCGGAAAATGAAAATAAATACGGCCTTTTAAAATTTAAATGTTCCAGCGATTTCATTCCGTCAACCCCTTTGAACAAGAGCTAATTTCAGGAGTTTGCAAGCAGTTTCATTTAAAACGGAGAGAGCTGTCTTCAGCCAGTGTTTTCTGTTTTACTGACATGAGAGTCAAGGCTCCGAGCTCTCGGTCTGCGAACTACACCACTGAGCCTCTTTAAAAGCATTTAAATAAAAACACTCCAGCGACTGTACACAATGTAAACAGAATATCATTTTAAAGAGCTATATTAAGCGCATATGAGCTGTTTATGTGGTTTACGGATGAGCTTCGGGGCTGGCGTTTCTTCGTCCGTGTTCACAAAACTACATATTTTAAAGGCATTAAAAATAATAAAAAATAAAACACTCCAGCGATTGAACAATAATTGTAGATTAGTGTTTTTAAAACGTTAAAATGCTTGCTTATTTGTGCAGCATTTTTGTGGAAACGAATAAGCTAGTAAAGACTGTTTCATATGGTCTCATCGTTTGAACCACGTTAGTTCAACAAAGTACGGCTGTTGTTAACCTCACCAATAACTTATGCTATTTAACTGATTAGAGCTCTCAAAAAAATGCACCTGTATTGAACAAAGCACCTAATCACTCACGTAATATTTTCTTGCTCCCTGTCATTTCGCTGTATTTTATGTTTGATTTAGCACAGTTTCCCTCTTATACTCCGAAAGTTCCCTTAGGCATTTGTGCGCATGCGCACTACTCATAAATGGTGCTTTATAGAGGACGCACAAAAATACTGAATAAAATCATTTATATTTAGGTTAAACGTAGGTTATAGCTTTTACTGCATGTTAGCTTGCAAATTATGCCCAAGAACATAATTTATTAAGCCATATGTCTTGCTAACAAGAAACAATGCTTCTAACCACAGGTCACGTACGAAAAATAATGCCCAGTTTAGGCCATTCCACTCCACTGAAGGGGTTTAGCGGAAAATGAAAATAAATACGGCCTTTTAAAATTTAAATGTTCCAGCGATTTCATTCCGTCAACCCCTTTGAACAAGAGCTAATTTCAGGAGTTTGCAAGCAGTTTCATTTAAAACGGAGAGAGCTGCCTTCAGCCAGTGTTTTCTGTTGTACTGACATGAGAGTCAAGGCTCCGAGCTCTCGGTCTGCGAACTACATCACTGAGCCTCTTTTAAAAGCATTTAAATAAAAACACTCCAGCGACTGTACGCAATGTAAACATAATATCATTTTAAAGAGCTATATTAAGCGCATATGAGCTGTTTATGTGGTTTACGGATGACCTTCGGGGCTGGCGTTTCTTCGTCCGTGTTCACAAAACTACATATTTTAAAGGCATTTAAAAAATAAAAAAACACTCCAGCGATTGAACAATAATTGTAGATTAGTGTATTTAAAACGTTAAAATGCTTGCTTATTTGTGCTGCATTTTTGTGGAAACGAATTAGCTAGTAAAGACTGTTTCATGAATATGGTCTCATCGTTTGAACCACATAGTTCAACAAAGCACGGCCGTTTTTAATGACCAACTAATAACTTCTGCTATTTACCTGATTAGAGTTCTCAAAAAAATGCACCTGTATTGAACAAAGCACCTAATCACTCACGTAATATTTTCTTGCTCCCTGTCATTTCGCTGTATTTTATGTTTGATTTAGCACAGTTTCCCTCTTATACTCCGAAAGTTCCCTTAGGCATTTGTGCGCATGCGCACTACTCATAAATGTTGCTTTATAGAGGACGCACAAAAATACTGAATAAAATCATTTATATTTAGGTTAAACGTAGGTTATAGCTTTTACTTCATGTTAGCTTGCAAATTATGCCCAAGAACATAATTTATTAAGCCATATGTCTTGCTAACAAGAAACAATGCTTCTAACCACAGGTCACGTACGAAAAATAATGCCCAGTTTAGGCCATTCCACTCCACTGAAGGGGTGGAGCGGAAAATGAAAATAAATACGGCCTTTTAAAATTTAAATGTTCCAGCGATTTCATTCCGTCAACCCCTTTGAACAAGAGCTAATTTCAGGAGTTTGCAAGCAGTTTCATTTAAAACGGAGAGAGCTGCCTTCAGCCAGTGTTTTCTGTTTTACTGACATGAGAGTCAAGGCTCCGAGCTCTCGGTCTCTTTAAAAGCATTTAAATAAAAACACTCCAGCGACTGTACACAATGTAAACAGAATATCATTTTAAAGAGCTATATTAAGCGCATATGAGCTGTTTATGTGGTTTACGGATGAGCTTCGGGGCTGGCGTTTCTTCGTCCGTGTTCACAAAACTACACATTTTAAAGGCATTTAAAAAATAAAAAATAAAAACACTCCAGCGATTGAACAGTAATAGTAGATTAGTGTATTGAAAACGTTAAAATGCTTGCTTATTTGTGCTGCATTTTTGTGGAAACGAATTAGCTAGTAAAGACTGTTTCATGAATATGGTCTCATCGTTTGAACCACATAGTTCAACAAAGCACGGCCGTTTTTAATGACCAACTAATAACTTCTGCTATTTACCTGATTAGAGTTCTCAAAAAAATGCACCTGTATTGAACAAAGCACCTAATCACTCACGTAATATTTTCTTGCTCCCTGTCATTTCGCTGTATTTTATGTTTGATTTAGCACAGTTTCCCTCTTATACTCCGAAAGTTCCCTTAGGCATTTGTGCGCATGCGCACTACTCATAAATGTTGCTTTATAGAGGACGCACAAAAATACTGAATAAAATCATTTATATTTAGGTTAAACGTAGGTTATAGCTTTTACTTCATGTTAGCTTGCAAATTATGCCCAAGAACATAATTTATTAAGCCATATGTCTTGCTAACAAGAAACAATGCTTCTAACCACAGGTCACGTACGAAAAATAATGCCCAGTTTAGGCCATTCCACTCCACTGAAGGGGTGGAGCGGAAAATGAAAATAAATACGGCCTTTTAAAATTTAAATGTTCCAGCGATTTCATTCCGTCAACCCCTTTGAACAAGAGCTAATTTCAGGAGTTTGCAAGCAGTTTCATTTAAAACGGAGAGAGCTGCCTTCAGCCAGTGTTTTCTGTTTTACTGACATGAGAGTCAAGGCTCCGAGCTCTCGGTCTCTTTAAAAGCATTTAAATAAAAACACTCCAGCGACTGTACACAATGTAAACAGAATATCATTTTAAAGAGCTATATTAAGCGCATATGAGCTGTTTATGTGGTTTACGGATGACCTTCGGGGCTGGCGTTTCTTCGTCCGTGTTCACAAAACTACATATTTTAAAGGCATTTAAAAAATAAAAAAACACTCCAGCGATTGAACAATAATTGTAGATTAGTGTATTTAAAACGTTAAAATGCTTGCTTATTTGTGCTGCATTTTTGTGGAAACGAATTAGCTAGTAAAGACTGTTTCATGAATATGGTCTCATCGTTTGAACCACATAGTTCAACAAAGCACGGCCGTTTTTAATGACCAACTAATAACTTCTGCTATTTACCTGATTAGAGTTCTCAAAAAAATGCACCTGTATTGAACAAAGCACCTAATCACTCACGTAATATTTTCTTGCTCCCTGTCATTTCGCTGTATTTTATGTTTGATTTAGCACAGTTTCCCTCTTATACTCCGAAAGTTCCCTTAGGCATTTGTGCGCATGCGCACTACTCATAAATGTTGCTTTATAGAGGACGCACAAAAATACTGAATAAAATCATTTATATTTAGGTTAAACGTAGGTTATAGCTTTTACTTCATGTTAGCTTGCAAATTATGCCCAAGAACATAATTTATTAAGCCATATGTCTTGCTAACAAGAAACAATGCTTCTAACCACAGGTCACGTACGAAAAATAATGCCCAGTTTAGGCCATTCCACTCCACTGAAGGGGTGGAGCGGAAAATGAAAATAAATACGGCCTTTTAAAATTTAAATGTTCCAGCGATTTCATTCCGTCAACCCTTTTGAACAAGAGCTAATTTCAGGAGTTTGCAAGCAGTTTCATTTAAAACGGAGAGAGCTGCCTTCAGCCAGTGTTTTCTGTTTTACTGACATGAGAGTCAAGGCTCCGAGCTCTCGGTCTCTTTAAAAGCATTTAAATAAAAACACTCCAGCGACTGTACACAATGTAAACAGAATATCATTTTAAAGAGCTATATTAAGCGCATATGAGCTGTTTATGTGGTTTACGGATGAGCTTCGGGGCTGGCGTTTCTTCGTCCGTGTTCACAAAACTACACATTTTAAAGGCATTTAAAAAATAAAAAATAAAAACACTCCAGCGATTGAACAGTAATAGTAGATTAGTGTATTGAAAACGTTAAAATGCTTGCTTATTTGTGCTGCATTTTTGTGGAAACGAATTAGCTAGTAAAGACTGTTTCATGAATATGGTCTCATCGTTTGAACCACATAGTTCAACAAAGCACGGCCGTTTTTAATGACCAACTAATAACTTCAGCTATTTACCTGATTAGAGTTCTCAAAAAAAGCAACTGTATTGAACATAGCAACTAATCACTCATTTAATATTTTTTATTCCCTGTCATTTCGCTGTATTTTATGTTTGATTTAGCACAGTTTCCCTCTTATACTCCGAAAGTTCCCTTAGGCATTTGTGCGCATGCGCACTACTCATAAATGTTGCTTTATAGAGGACGCACAAAAATACTGAATAAAATCATTTATATTTCGGTTAAACGTAGGTTATAGCTTTTACTTCATGTTAGCTTGCAAATTATGCCCAAGAACATAATTTATTAAGGCATATGTCTTGCTAACAAGAAACAATGCTTCTAACCACAGGTCACGTACGAAAAATAATGCCCAGTTTAGGCCATTCCACTCCACTGAAGGGGTGGAGCGGAAAATGAAAATAAATACGGCCTTTTAAAATTTAAATGTTCCAGCGATTTCATTCCGTCAACCCCTTTGAACAAGAGCTAATTTCAGGAGTTTGCAAGCAGTTTCATTTAAAACGGAGAGAGCTGTCTTCAGCCAGTGTTTTCTGTTTTACTGACATGAGAGTCAAGGCTCCGAGCTCTCGGTCTGCGAACTACACCACTGAGCCTCTTTAAAAGCATTTAAATAAAAACACTCCAGCGACTGTACACAATGTAAACAGAATATCATTTTAAAGAGCTATATTAAGCGCATATGAGCTGTTTATGTGGTTTACGGATGAGCTTCGGGGCTGGCGTTTCTTCGTCCGTGTTCACAAAACTACATATTTTAAAGGCATTAAAAATAATAAAAAATAAAACACTCCAGCGATTGAACAATAATTGTAGATTAGTGTTTTTAAAACGTTAAAATGCTTGCTTATTTGTGCAGCATTTTTGTGGAAACGAATAAGCTAGTAAAGACTGTTTCATATGGTCTCATCGTTTGAACCACGTTAGTTCAACAAAGTACGGCTGTTGTTAACCTCACCAATAACTTATGCTATTTAACTGATTAGAGCTCTCAAAAAAATGCACCTGTATTGAACAAAGCACCTAATCACTCACGTAATATTTTCTTGCTCCCTGTCATTTCGCTGTATTTTATGTTTGATTTAGCACAGTTTCCCTCTTATACTCCGAAAGTTCCCTTAGGCATTTGTGCGCATGCGCACTACTCATAAATGGTGCTTTATAGAGGACGCACAAAAATACTGAATAAAATCATTTATATTTAGGTTAAACGTAGGTTATAGCTTTTACTGCATGTTAGCTTGCAAATTATGCCCAAGAACATAATTTATTAAGCCATATGTCTTGCTAACAAGAAACAATGCTTCTAACCACAGGTCACGTACGAAAAATAATGCCCAGTTTAGGCCATTCCACTCCACTGAAGGGGTTTAGCGGAAAATGAAAATAAATACGGCCTTTTAAAATTTAAATGTTCCAGCGATTTCATTCCGTCAACCCCTTTGAACAAGAGCTAATTTCAGGAGTTTGCAAGCAGTTTCATTTAAAACGGAGAGAGCTGCCTTCAGCCAGTGTTTTCTGTTGTACTGACATGAGAGTCAAGGCTCCGAGCTCTCGGTCTGCGAACTACATCACTGAGCCTCTTTTAAAAGCATTTAAATAAAAACACTCCAGCGACTGTACGCAATGTAAACATAATATCATTTTAAAGAGCTATATTAAGCGCATATGAGCTGTTTATGTGGTTTACGGATGACCTTCGGGGCTGGCGTTTCTTCGTCCGTGTTCACAAAACTACATATTTTAAAGGCATTTAAAAAATAAAAAAACACTCCAGCGATTGAACAATAATTGTAGATTAGTGTATTTAAAACGTTAAAATGCTTGCTTATTTGTGCTGCATTTTTGTGGAAACGAATTAGCTAGTAAAGACTGTTTCATGAATATGGTCTCATCGTTTGAACCACATAGTTCAACAAAGCACGGCCGTTTTTAATGACCAACTAATAACTTCTGCTATTTACCTGATTAGAGTTCTCAAAAAAATGCACCTGTATTGAACAAAGCACCTAATCACTCACGTAATATTTTCTTGCTCCCTGTCATTTCGCTGTATTTTATGTTTGATTTAGCACAGTTTCCCTCTTATACTCCGAAAGTTCCCTTAGGCATTTGTGCGCATGCGCACTACTCATAAATGTTGCTTTATAGAGGACGCACAAAAATACTGAATAAAATCATTTATATTTAGGTTAAACGTAGGTTATAGCTTTTACTTCATGTTAGCTTGCAAATTATGCCCAAGAACATAATTTATTAAGCCATATGTCTTGCTAACAAGAAACAATGCTTCTAACCACAGGTCACGTACGAAAAATAATGCCCAGTTTAGGCCATTCCACTCCACTGAAGGGGTGGAGCGGAAAATGAAAATAAATACGGCCTTTTAAAATTTAAATGTTCCAGCGATTTCATTCCGTCAACCCCTTTGAACAAGAGCTAATTTCAGGAGTTTGCAAGCAGTTTCATTTAAAACGGAGAGAGCTGCCTTCAGCCAGTGTTTTCTGTTTTACTGACATGAGAGTCAAGGCTCCGAGCTCTCGGTCTCTTTAAAAGCATTTAAATAAAAACACTCCAGCGACTGTACACAATGTAAACAGAATATCATTTTAAAGAGCTATATTAAGCGCATATGAGCTGTTTATGTGGTTTACGGATGAGCTTCGGGGCTGGCGTTTCTTCGTCCGTGTTCACAAAACTACACATTTTAAAGGCATTTAAAAAATAAAAAATAAAAACACTCCAGCGATTGAACAGTAATAGTAGATTAGTGTATTGAAAACGTTAAAATGCTTGCTTATTTGTGCTGCATTTTTGTGGAAACGAATTAGCTAGTAAAGACTGTTTCATGAATATGGTCTCATCGTTTGAACCACATAGTTCAACAAAGCACGGCCGTTTTTAATGACCAACTAATAACTTCTGCTATTTACCTGATTAGAGTTCTCAAAAAAATGCACCTGTATTGAACAAAGCACCTAATCACTCACGTAATATTTTCTTGCTCCCTGTCATTTCGCTGTATTTTATGTTTGATTTAGCACAGTTTCCCTCTTATACTCCGAAAGTTCCCTTAGGCATTTGTGCGCATGCGCACTACTCATAAATGTTGCTTTATAGAGGACGCACAAAAATACTGAATAAAATCATTTATATTTAGGTTAAACGTAGGTTATAGCTTTTACTTCATGTTAGCTTGCAAATTATGCCCAAGAACATAATTTATTAAGCCATATGTCTTGCTAACAAGAAACAATGCTTCTAACCACAGGTCACGTACGAAAAATAATGCCCAGTTTAGGCCATTCCACTCCACTGAAGGGGTGGAGCGGAAAATGAAAATAAATACGGCCTTTTAAAATTTAAATGTTCCAGCGATTTCATTCCGTCAACCCCTTTGAACAAGAGCTAATTTCAGGAGTTTGCAAGCAGTTTCATTTAAAACGGAGAGAGCTGCCTTCAGCCAGTGTTTTCTGTTTTACTGACATGAGAGTCAAGGCTCCGAGCTCTCGGTCTCTTTAAAAGCATTTAAATAAAAACACTCCAGCGACTGTACACAATGTAAACAGAATATCATTTTAAAGAGCTATATTAAGCGCATATGAGCTGTTTATGTGGTTTACGGATGACCTTCGGGGCTGGCGTTTCTTCGTCCGTGTTCACAAAACTACACATTTTAAAGGCATTTAAAAAATAAAAAATAAAAACACTCCAGCGATTGAACAGTAATAGTAGATTAGTGTATTGAAAACGTTAAAATGCTTGCTTATTTGTGCTGCATTTTTGTGGAAACGAATTAGCTAGTAAAGACTGTTTCATGAATATGGTCTCATCGTTTGAACCACATAGTTCAACAAAGCACGGCCGTTTTTAATGACCAACTAATAACTTCTGCTATTTACCTGATTAGAGTTCTCAAAAAAATGCACCTGTATTGAACAAAGCACCTAATCACTCACGTAATATTTTCTTGCTCCCTGTCATTTCGCTGTATTTTATGTTTGATTTAGCACAGTTTCCCTCTTATACTCCGAAAGTTCCCTTAGGCATTTGTGCGCATGCGCACTACTCATAAATGTTGCTTTATAGAGGACGCACAAAAATACTGAATAAAATCATTTATATTTAGGTTAAACGTAGGTTATAGCTTTTACTTCATGTTAGCTTGCAAATTATGCCCAAGAACATAATTTATTAAGCCATATGTCTTGCTAACAAGAAACAATGCTTCTAACCACAGGTCACGTACGAAAAATAATGCCCAGTTTAGGCCATTCCACTCCACTGAAGGGGTGGAGCGGAAAATGAAAATAAATACGGCCTTTTAAAATTTAAATGTTCCAGCGATTTCATTCCGTCAACCCCTTTGAACAAGAGCTAATTTCAGGAGTTTGCAAGCAGTTTCATTTAAAACGGAGAGAGCTGCCTTCAGCCAGTGTTTTCTGTTTTACTGACATGAGAGTCAAGGCTCCGAGCTCTCGGTCTCTTTAAAAGCATTTAAATAAAAACACTCCAGCGACTGTACACAATGTAAACAGAATATCATTTTAAAGAGCTATATTAAGCGCATATGAGCTGTTTATGTGGTTTACGGATGACCTTCGGGGCTGGCGTTTCTTCGTCCGTGTTCACAAAACTACATATTTTAAAGGCATTTAAAAAATAAAAAAACACTCCAGCGATTGAACAATAATTGTAGATTAGTGTATTTAAAACGTTAAAATGCTTGCTTATTTGTGCTGCATTTTTGTGGAAACGAATTAGCTAGTAAAGACTGTTTCATGAATATGGTCTCATCGTTTGAACCACATAGTTCAACAAAGCACGGCCGTTTTTAATGACCAACTAATAACTTCTGCTATTTACCTGATTAGAGTTCTCAAAAAAATGCACCTGTATTGAACAAAGCACCTAATCACTCACGTAATATTTTCTTGCTCCCTGTCATTTCGCTGTATTTTATGTTTGATTTAGCACAGTTTCCCTCTTATACTCCGAAAGTTCCCTTAGGCATTTGTGCGCATGCGCACTACTCATAAATGTTGCTTTATAGAGGACGCACAAAAATACTGAATAAAATCATTTATATTTCGGTTAAACGTAGGTTATAGCTTTTACTTCATGTTAGCTTGCAAATTATGCCCAAGAACATAATTTATTAAGGCATATGTCTTGCTAACAAGAAACAATGCTTCTAACCACAGGTCACGTACGAAAAATAATGCCCAGTTTAGGCCATTCCACTCCACTGAAGGGGTGGAGCGGAAAATGAAAATAAATACGGCCTTTTAAAATTTAAATGTTCCAGCGATTTCATTCCGTCAACCCCTTTGAACAAGAGCTAATTTCAGGAGTTTGCAAGCAGTTTCATTTAAAACGGAGAGAGCTGTCTTCAGCCAGTGTTTTCTGTTTTACTGACATGAGAGTCAAGGCTCCGAGCTCTCGGTCTCTTTAAAAGCATTTAAATAAAAACACTCCAGCGACTGTACACAATGTAAACAGAATATCATTTTAAAGAGCTATATTAAGCGCATATGAGCTGTTTATGTGGTTTACGGATGAGCTTCGGGGCTGGCGTTTCTTCGTCCGTGTTCACAAAACTACACATTTTAAAGGCATTTAAAAAATAAAAAATAAAAACACTCCAGCGATTGAACAGTAATAGTAGATTAGTGTATTGAAAACGTTAAAATGCTTGCTTATTTGTGCTGCATTTTTGTGGAAACGAATTAGCTAGTAAAGACTGTTTCATGAATATGGTCTCATCGTTTGAACCACATAGTTCAACAAAGCACGGCCGTTTTTAATGACCAACTAATAACTTCTGCTATTTACCTGATTAGAGTTCTCAAAAAAATGCACCTGTATTGAACAAAGCACCTAATCACTCACGTAATATTTTCTTGCTCCCTGTCATTTCGCTGTATTTTATGTTTGATTTAGCACAGTTTCCCTCTTATACTCCGAAAGTTCCCTTAGGCATTTGTGCGCATGCGCACTACTCATAAATGTTGCTTTATAGAGGACGCACAAAAATACTGAATAAAATCATTTATATTTAGGTTAAACGTAGGTTATAGCTTTTACTTCATGTTAGCTTGCAAATTATGCCCAAGAACATAATTTATTAAGCCATATGTCTTGCTAACAAGAAACAATGCTTCTAACCACAGGTCACGTACGAAAAATAATGCCCAGTTTAGGCCATTCCACTCCACTGAAGGGGTGGAGCGGAAAATGAAAATAAATACGGCCTTTTAAAATTTAAATGTTCCAGCGATTTCATTCCGTCAACCCCTTTGAACAAGAGCTAATTTCAGGAGTTTGCAAGCAGTTTCATTTAAAACGGAGAGAGCTGCCTTCAGCCAGTGTTTTCTGTTTTACTGACATGAGAGTCAAGGCTCCGAGCTCTCGGTCTCTTTAAAAGCATTTAAATAAAAACACTCCAGCGACTGTACACAATGTAAACAGAATATCATTTTAAAGAGCTATATTAAGCGCATATGAGCTGTTTATGTGGTTTACGGATGACCTTCGGGGCTGGCGTTTCTTCGTCCGTGTTCACAAAACTACATATTTTAAAGGCATTTAAAAAATAAAAAAACACTCCAGCGATTGAACAATAATTGTAGATTAGTGTATTTAAAACGTTAAAATGCTTGCTTATTTGTGCTGCATTTTTGTGGAAACGAATTAGCTAGTAAAGACTGTTTCATGAATATGGTCTCATCGTTTGAACCACATAGTTCAACAAAGCACGGCCGTTTTTAATGACCAACTAATAACTTCTGCTATTTACCTGATTAGAGTTCTCAAAAAAATGCACCTGTATTGAACAAAGCACCTAATCACTCACGTAATATTTTCTTGCTCCCTGTCATTTCGCTGTATTTTATGTTTGATTTAGCACAGTTTCCCTCTTATACTCCGAAAGTTCCCTTAGGCATTTGTGCGCATGCGCACTACTCATAAATGTTGCTTTATAGAGGACGCACAAAAATACTGAATAAAATCATTTATATTTAGGTTAAACGTAGGTTATAGCTTTTACTTCATGTTAGCTTGCAAATTATGCCCAAGAACATAATTTATTAAGCCATATGTCTTGCTAACAAGAAACAATGCTTCTAACCACAGGTCACGTACGAAAAATAATGCCCAGTTTAGGCCATTCCACTCCACTGAAGGGGTGGAGCGGAAAATGAAAATAAATACGGCCTTTTAAAATTTAAATGTTCCAGCGATTTCATTCCGTCAACCCTTTTGAACAAGAGCTAATTTCAGGAGTTTGCAAGCAGTTTCATTTAAAACGGAGAGAGCTGCCTTCAGCCAGTGTTTTCTGTTTTACTGACATGAGAGTCAAGGCTCCGAGCTCTCGGTCTCTTTAAAAGCATTTAAATAAAAACACTCCAGCGACTGTACACAATGTAAACAGAATATCATTTTAAAGAGCTATATTAAGCGCATATGAGCTGTTTATGTGGTTTACGGATGAGCTTCGGGGCTGGCGTTTCTTCGTCCGTGTTCACAAAACTACACATTTTAAAGGCATTTAAAAAATAAAAAATAAAAACACTCCAGCGATTGAACAGTAATAGTAGATTAGTGTATTGAAAACGTTAAAATGCTTGCTTATTTGTGCTGCATTTTTGTGGAAACGAATTAGCTAGTAAAGACTGTTTCATGAATATGGTCTCATCGTTTGAACCACATAGTTCAACAAAGCACGGCCGTTTTTAATGACCAACTAATAACTTCAGCTATTTACCTGATTAGAGTTCTCAAAAAAAGCAACTGTATTGAACATAGCAACTAATCACTCATTTAATATTTTTTATTCCCTGTCATTTCGCTGTATTTTATGTTTGATTTAGCACAGTTTCCCTCTTATACTCCGAAAGTTCCCTTAGGCATTTGTGCGCATGCGCACTACTCATAAATGTTGCTTTATAGAGGACGCACAAAAATACTGAATAAAATCATTTATATTTAGGTTAAACGTAGGTTATAGCTTTTACTTCATGTTAGCTTGCAAATTATGCCCAAGAACATAATTTATTAAGGCATATGTCTTGCTAACAAGAAACAATGCTTCTAACCACAGGTCACGTACGAAAAATAATGCCCAGTTTAGGCCATTCCACTCCACTGAAGGGGTGGAGCGGAAAATGAAAATAAATACGGCCTTTTAAAATTTAAATGTTCCAGCGATTTCATTCCGTCAACCCCTTTGAACAAGAGCTAATTTCAGGAGTTTGCAAGCAGTTTCATTTAAAACGGAGAGAGCTGTCTTCAGCCAGTGTTTTCTGTTTTACTGACATGAGAGTCAAGGCTCCGAGCTCTCGGTCTGCGAACTACACCACTGAGCCTCTTTAAAAGCATTTAAATAAAAACACTCCAGCGACTGTACACAATGTAAACAGAATATCATTTTAAAGAGCTATATTAAGCGCATATGAGCTGTTTATGTGGTTTACGGATGAGCTTCGGGGCTGGCGTTTCTTCGTCCGTGTTCACAAAACTACATATTTTAAAGGCATTTAAAAAATAAAAAATAAAAACACTCCAGCGATTGAACAGTAATAGTAGATTAGTGTATTGAAAACGTTAAAATGCTTGCTTATTTGTGCTGCATTTTTGTGGAAACGAATTAGCTAGTAAAGACTGTTTCATGAATATGGTCTCATCGTTTGAACCACATAGTTCAACAAAGCACGGCCGTTTTTAATGACCAACTAATAACTTCTGCTATTTACCTGATTAGAGTTCTCAAAAAAATGCACCTGTATTGAACAAAGCACCTAATCACTCACGTAATATTTTCTTGCTCCCTGTCATTTCGCTGTATTTTATGTTTGATTTAGCACAGTTTCCCTCTTATACTCCGAAAGTTCCCTTAGGCATTTGTGCGCATGCGCACTACTCATAAATGTTGCTTTATAGAGGACGCACAAAAATACTGAATAAAATCATTTATATTTAGGTTAAACGTAGGTTATAGCTTTTACTTCATGTTAGCTTGCAAATTATGCCCAAGAACATAATTTATTAAGCCATATGTCTTGCTAACAAGAAACAATGCTTCTAACCACAGGTCACGTACGAAAAATAATGCCCAGTTTAGGCCATTCCACTCCACTGAAGGGGTGGAGCGGAAAATGAAAATAAATACGGCCTTTTAAAATTTAAATGTTCCAGCGATTTCATTCCGTCAACCCCTTTGAACAAGAGCTAATTTCAGGAGTTTGCAAGCAGTTTCATTTAAAACGGAGAGAGCTGCCTTCAGCCAGTGTTTTCTGTTTTACTGACATGAGAGTCAAGGCTCCGAGCTCTCGGTCTCTTTAAAAGCATTTAAATAAAAACACTCCAGCGACTGTACACAATGTAAACAGAATATCATTTTAAAGAGCTATATTAAGCGCATATGAGCTGTTTATGTGGTTTACGGATGACCTTCGGGGCTGGCGTTTCTTCGTCCGTGTTCACAAAACTACATATTTTAAAGGCATTTAAAAAATAAAAAAACACTCCAGCGATTGAACAATAATTGTAGATTAGTGTATTTAAAACGTTAAAATGCTTGCTTATTTGTGCTGCATTTTTGTGGAAACGAATTAGCTAGTAAAGACTGTTTCATGAATATGGTCTCATCGTTTGAACCACATAGTTCAACAAAGCACGGCCGTTTTTAATGACCAACTAATAACTTCTGCTATTTACCTGATTAGAGTTCTCAAAAAAATGCACCTGTATTGAACAAAGCACCTAATCACTCACGTAATATTTTCTTGCTCCCTGTCATTTCGCTGTATTTTATGTTTGATTTAGCACAGTTTCCCTCTTATACTCCGAAAGTTCCCTTAGGCATTTGTGCGCATGCGCACTACTCATAAATGTTGCTTTATAGAGGACGCACAAAAATACTGAATAAAATCATTTATATTTAGGTTAAACGTAGGTTATAGCTTTTACTTCATGTTAGCTTGCAAATTATGCCCAAGAACATAATTTATTAAGCCATATGTCTTGCTAACAAGAAACAATGCTTCTAACCACAGGTCACGTACGAAAAATAATGCCCAGTTTAGGCCATTCCACTCCACTGAAGGGGTGGAGCGGAAAATGAAAATAAATACGGCCTTTTAAAATTTAAATGTTCCAGCGATTTCATTCCGTCAACCCTTTTGAACAAGAGCTAATTTCAGGAGTTTGCAAGCAGTTTCATTTAAAACGGAGAGAGCTGCCTTCAGCCAGTGTTTTCTGTTTTACTGACATGAGAGTCAAGGCTCCGAGCTCTCGGTCTCTTTAAAAGCATTTAAATAAAAACACTCCAGCGACTGTACACAATGTAAACAGAATATCATTTTAAAGAGCTATATTAAGCGCATATGAGCTGTTTATGTGGTTTACGGATGAGCTTCGGGGCTGGCGTTTCTTCGTCCGTGTTCACAAAACTACACATTTTAAAGGCATTTAAAAAATAAAAAATAAAAACACTCCAGCGATTGAACAGTAATAGTAGATTAGTGTATTGAAAACGTTAAAATGCTTGCTTATTTGTGCTGCATTTTTGTGGAAACGAATTAGCTAGTAAAGACTGTTTCATGAATATGGTCTCATCGTTTGAACCACATAGTTCAACAAAGCACGGCCGTTTTTAATGACCAACTAATAACTTCAGCTATTTACCTGATTAGAGTTCTCAAAAAAAGCAACTGTATTGAACATAGCAACTAATCACTCATTTAATATTTTTTATTCCCTGTCATTTCGCTGTATTTTATGTTTGATTTAGCACAGTTTCCCTCTTATACTCCGAAAGTTCCCTTAGGCATTTGTGCGCATGCGCACTACTCATAAATGTTGCTTTATAGAGGACGCACAAAAATACTGAATAAAATCATTTATATTTAGGTTAAACGTAGGTTATAGCTTTTACTTCATGTTAGCTTGCAAATTATGCCCAAGAACATAATTTATTAAGGCATATGTCTTGCTAACAAGAAACAATGCTTCTAACCACAGGTCACGTACGAAAAATAATGCCCAGTTTAGGCCATTCCACTCCACTGAAGGGGTGGAGCGGAAAATGAAAATAAATACGGCCTTTTAAAATTTAAATGTTCCAGCGATTTCATTCCGTCAACCCCTTTGAACAAGAGCTAATTTCAGGAGTTTGCAAGCAGTTTCATTTAAAACGGAGAGAGCTGTCTTCAGCCAGTGTTTTCTGTTTTACTGACATGAGAGTCAAGGCTCCGAGCTCTCGGTCTGCGAACTACACCACTGAGCCTCTTTAAAAGCATTTAAATAAAAACACTCCAGCGACTGTACACAATGTAAACAGAATATCATTTTAAAGAGCTATATTAAGCGCATATGAGCTGTTTATGTGGTTTACGGATGAGCTTCGGGGCTGGCGTTTCTTCGTCCGTGTTCACAAAACTACATATTTTAAAGGCATTAAAAATAATAAAAAATAAAACACTCCAGCGATTGAACAATAATTGTAGATTAGTGTTTTTAAAACGTTAAAATGCTTGCTTATTTGTGCAGCATTTTTGTGGAAACGAATAAGCTAGTAAAGACTGTTTCATATGGTCTCATCGTTTGAACCACGTTAGTTCAACAAAGTACGGCCGTTTTTAATGACCAACTAATAACTTCTGCTATTTACCTGATTAGAGTTCTCAAAAAAATGCACCTGTATTGAACAAAGCACCTAATCACTCACGTAATATTTTCTTGCTCCCTGTCATTTCGCTGTATTTTATGTTTGATTTAGCACAGTTTCCCTCTTATACTCCGAAAGTTCCCTTAGGCATTTGTGCGCATGCGCACTACTCATAAATGTTGCTTTATAGAGGACGCACAAAAATACTGAATAAAATCATTTATATTTAGGTTAAACGTAGGTTATAGCTTTTACTTCATGTTAGCTTGCAAATTATGCCCAAGAACATAATTTATTAAGCCATATGTCTTGCTAACAAGAAACAATGCTTCTAACCACAGGTCACGTACGAAAAATAATGCCCAGTTTAGGCCATTCCACTCCACTGAAGGGGTGGAGCGGAAAATGAAAATAAATACGGCCTTTTAAAATTTAAATGTTCCAGCGATTTCATTCCGTCAACCCCTTTGAACAAGAGCTAATTTCAGGAGTTTGCAAGCAGTTTCATTTAAAACGGAGAGAGCTGCCTTCAGCCAGTGTTTTCTGTTTTACTGACATGAGAGTCAAGGCTCCGAGCTCTCGGTCTCTTTAAAAGCATTTAAATAAAAACACTCCAGCGACTGTACACAATGTAAACAGAATATCATTTTAAAGAGCTATATTAAGCGCATATGAGCTGTTTATGTGGTTTACGGATGAGCTTCGGGGCTGGCGTTTCTTCGTCCGTGTTCACAAAACTACACATTTTAAAGGCATTTAAAAAATAAAAAAACACTCCAGCGATTGAACAATAATTGTAGATTAGTGTATTTAAAACGTTAAAATGCTTGCTTATTTGTGCTGCATTTTTGTGGAAACGAATTAGCTAGTAAAGACTGTTTCATGAATATGGTCTCATCGTTTGAACCACATAGTTCAACAAAGCACGGCCGTTTTTAATGACCAACTAATAACTTCTGCTATTTACCTGATTAGAGTTCTCAAAAAAATGCACCTGTATTGAACAAAGCACCTAATCACTCACGTAATATTTTCTTGCTCCCTGTCATTTCGCTGTATTTTATGTTTGATTTAGCACAGTTTCCCTCTTATACTCCGAAAGTTCCCTTAGGCATTTGTGCGCATGCGCACTACTCATAAATGTTGCTTTATAGAGGACGCACAAAAATACTGAATAAAATCATTTATATTTAGGTTAAACGTAGGTTATAGCTTTTACTTCATGTTAGCTTGCAAATTATGCCCAAGAACATAATTTATTAAGCCATATGTCTTGCTAACAAGAAACAATGCTTCTAACCACAGGTCACGTACGAAAAATAATGCCCAGTTTAGGCCATTCCACTCCACTGAAGGGGTGGAGCGGAAAATGAAAATAAATACGGCCTTTTAAAATTTAAATGTTCCAGCGATTTCATTCCGTCAACCCCTTTGAACAAGAGCTAATTTCAGGAGTTTGCAAGCAGTTTCATTTAAAACGGAGAGAGCTGCCTTCAGCCAGTGTTTTCTGTTTTACTGACATGAGAGTCAAGGCTCCGAGCTCTCGGTCTCTTTAAAAGCATTTAAATAAAAACACTCCAGCGACTGTACACAATGTAAACAGAATATCATTTTAAAGAGCTATATTAAGCGCATATGAGCTGTTTATGTGGTTTACGGATGACCTTCGGGGCTGGCGTTTCTTCGTCCGTGTTCACAAAACTACATATTTTAAAGGCATTTAAAAAATAAAAAAACACTCCAGCGATTGAACAATAATTGTAGATTAGTGTATTTAAAACGTTAAAATGCTTGCTTATTTGTGCTGCATTTTTGTGGAAACGAATTAGCTAGTAAAGACTGTTTCATGAATATGGTCTCATCGTTTGAACCACATAGTTCAACAAAGCACGGCCGTTTTTAATGACCAACTAATAACTTCTGCTATTTACCTGATTAGAGTTCTCAAAAAAATGCACCTGTATTGAACAAAGCACCTAATCACTCACGTAATATTTTCTTGCTCCCTGTCATTTCGCTGTATTTTATGTTTGATTTAGCACAGTTTCCCTCTTATACTCCGAAAGTTCCCTTAGGCATTTGTGCGCATGCGCACTACTCATAAATGTTGCTTTATAGAGGACGCACAAAAATACTGAATAAAATCATTTATATTTAGGTTAAACGTAGGTTATAGCTTTTACTTCATGTTAGCTTGCAAATTATGCCCAAGAACATAATTTATTAAGCCATATGTCTTGCTAACAAGAAACAATGCTTCTAACCACAGGTCACGTACGAAAAATAATGCCCAGTTTAGGCCATTCCACTCCACTGAAGGGGTGGAGCGGAAAATGAAAATAAATACGGCCTTTTAAAATTTAAATGTTCCAGCGATTTCATTCCGTCAACCCCTTTGAACAAGAGCTAATTTCAGGAGTTTGCAAGCAGTTTCATTTAAAACGGAGAGAGCTGCCTTCAGCCAGTGTTTTCTGTTTTACTGACATGAGAGTCAAGGCTCCGAGCTCTCGGTCTCTTTAAAAGCATTTAAATAAAAACACTCCAGCGACTGTACACAATGTAAACAGAATATCATTTTAAAGAGCTATATTAAGCGCATATGAGCTGTTTATGTGGTTTACGGATGACCTTCGGGGCTGGCGTTTCTTCGTCCGTGTTCACAAAACTACATATTTTAAAGGCATTTAAAAAATAAAAAAACACTCCAGCGATTGAACAATAATTGTAGATTAGTGTATTTAAAACGTTAAAATGCTTGCTTATTTGTGCTGCATTTTTGTGGAAACGAATTAGCTAGTAAAGACTGTTTCATGAATATGGTCTCATCGTTTGAACCACATAGTTCAACAAAGCACGGCCGTTTTTAATGACCAACTAATAACTTCTGCTATTTACCTGATTAGAGTTCTCAAAAAAATGCACCTGTATTGAACAAAGCACCTAATCACTCACGTAATATTTTCTTGCTCCCTGTCATTTCGCTGTATTTTATGTTTGATTTAGCACAGTTTCCCTCTTATACTCCGAAAGTTCCCTTAGGCATTTGTGCGCATGCGCACTACTCATAAATGTTGCTTTATAGAGGACGCACAAAAATACTGAATAAAATCATTTATATTTAGGTTAAACGTAGGTTATAGCTTTTACTTCATGTTAGCTTGCAAATTATGCCCAAGAACATAATTTATTAAGCCATATGTCTTGCTAACAAGAAACAATGCTTCTAACCACAGGTCACGTACGAAAAATAATGCCCAGTTTAGGCCATTCCACTCCACTGAAGGGGTGGAGCGGAAAATGAAAATAAATACGGCCTTTTAAAATTTAAATGTTCCAGCGATTTCATTCCGTCAACCCCTTTGAACAAGAGCTAATTTCAGGAGTTTGCAAGCAGTTTCATTTAAAACGGAGAGAGCTGCCTTCAGCCAGTGTTTTCTGTTTTACTGACATGAGAGTCAAGGCTCCGAGCTCTCGGTCTCTTTAAAAGCATTTAAATAAAAACACTCCAGCGACTGTACACAATGTAAACAGAATATCATTTTAAAGAGCTATATTAAGCGCATATGAGCTGCTTTATATGGTTTACGGATGAGCTTCGGGGCTGGCGTTTCTTCGTCCGTGTTCACAAAACTACACATTTTAAAGGCATTTAAAAAATAAAAAATAAAAACACTCCAGCGATTGAACAGTAATAGTAGATTAGTGTATTGAAAACGTTAAAATGCTTGCTTATTTGTGCTGCATTTTTGTGGAAACGAATTAGCTAGTAAAGACTGTTTCATGAATATGGTCTCATCGTTTGAACCACATAGTTCAACAAAGCACGGCCGTTTTTAATGACCAACTAATAACTTCTGCTATTTACCTGATTAGAGTTCTCAAAAAAATGCACCTGTATTGAACAAAGCACCTAATCACTCACGTAATATTTTCTTGCTCCCTGTCATTTCGCTGTATTTTATGTTTGATTTAGCACAGTTTCCCTCTTATACTCCGAAAGTTCCCTTAGGCATTTGTGCGCATGCGCACTACTCATAAATGTTGCTTTATAGAGGACGCACAAAAATACTGAATAAAATCATTTATATTTAGGTTAAACGTAGGTTATAGCTTTTACTTCATGTTAGCTTGCAAATTATGCCCAAGAACATAATTTATTAAAGCCATATGTCTTGCTAACAAGAAACAATGCTTCTAACCACAGGTCACGTACGAAAAATAATGCCCAGTTTAGGCCATTCCACTCCACTGAAGGGGTGGAGCGGAAAATGAAAATAAATACGGCCTTTTAAAATTTAAATGTTCCAGCGATTTCATTCCGTCAACCCCTTTGAACAAGAGCTAATTTCAGGAGTTTGCAAGCAGTTTCATTTAAAACGGAGAGAGCTGCCTTCAGCCAGTGTTTTCTGTTTTACTGACATGAGAGTCAAGGCTCCGAGCTCTCGGTCTCTTTAAAAGCATTTAAATAAAAACACTCCAGCGACTGTACACAATGTAAACAGAATATCATTTTAAAGAGCTATATTAAGCGCATATGAGCTGTTTATGTGGTTTACGGATGAGCTTCGGGGCTGGCGTTTCTTCGTCCGTGTTCACAAAACTACACATTTTAAAGGCATTTAAAAAATAAAAAAACACTCCAGCGATTGAACAATAATTGTAGATTAGTGTATTTAAAACGTTAAAATGCTTGCTTATTTGTGCTGCATTTTTGTGGAAACGAATTAGCTAGTAAAGACTGTTTCATGAATATGGTCTCATCGTTTGAACCACATAGTTCAACAAAGCACGGCCGTTTTTAATGACCAACTAATAACTTCTGCTATTTACCTGATTAGAGTTCTCAAAAAAATGCACCTGTATTGAACAAAGCACCTAATCACTCACGTAATATTTTCTTGCTCCCTGTCATTTCGCTGTATTTTATGTTTGATTTAGCACAGTTTCCCTCTTATACTCCGAAAGTTCCCTTAGGCATTTGTGCGCATGCGCACTACTCATAAATGTTGCTTTATAGAGGACGCACAAAAATACTGAATAAAATCATTTATATTTAGGTTAAACGTAGGTTATAGCTTTTACTTCATGTTAGCTTGCAAATTATGCCCAAGAACATAATTTATTAAGCCATATGTCTTGCTAACAAGAAACAATGCTTCTAACCACAGGTCACGTACGAAAAATAATGCCCAGTTTAGGCCATTCCACTCCACTGAAGGGGTGGAGCGGAAAATGAAAATAAATACGGCCTTTTAAAATTTAAATGTTCCAGCGATTTCATTCCGTCAACCCCTTTGAACAAGAGCTAATTTCAGGAGTTTGCAAGCAGTTTCATTTAAAACGGAGAGAGCTGCCTTCAGCCAGTGTTTTCTGTTTTACTGACATGAGAGTCAAGGCTCCGAGCTCTCGGTCTCTTTAAAAGCATTTAAATAAAAACACTCCAGCGACTGTACACAATGTAAACAGAATATCATTTTAAAGAGCTATATTAAGCGCATATGAGCTGTTTATGTGGTTTACGGATGACCTTCGGGGCTGGCGTTTCTTCGTCCGTGTTCACAAAACTACATATTTTAAAGGCATTTAAAAAATAAAAAAAACACTCCAGCGATTGAACAATAATTGTAGATTAGTGTATTTAAAACGTTAAAATGCTTGCTTATTTGTGCTGCATTTTTGTGGAAACGAATTAGCTAGTAAAGACTGTTTCATGAATATGGTCTCATCGTTTGAACCACATAGTTCAACAAAGCACGGCCGTTTTTAATGACCAACTAATAACTTCTGCTATTTACCTGATTAGAGTTCTCAAAAAAATGCACCTGTATTGAACAAAGCACCTAATCACTCACGTAATATTTTCTTGCTCCCTGTCATTTCGCTGTATTTTATGTTTGATTTAGCACAGTTTCCCTCTTATACTCCGAAAGTTCCCTTAGGCATTTGTGCGCATGCGCACTACTCATAAATGTTGCTTTATAGAGGACGCACAAAAATACTGAATAAAATCATTTATATTTAGGTTAAACGTAGGTTATAGCTTTTACTTCATGTTAGCTTGCAAATTATGCCCAAGAACATAATTTATTAAGCCATATGTCTTGCTAACAAGAAACAATGCTTCTAACCACAGGTCACGTACGAAAAATAATGCCCAGTTTAGGCCATTCCACTCCACTGAAGGGGTGGAGCGGAAAATGAAAATAAATACGGCCTTTTAAAATTTAAATGTTCCAGCGATTTCATTCCGTCAACCCCTTTGAACAAGAGCTAATTTCAGGAGTTTGCAAGCAGTTTCATTTAAAACGGAGAGAGCTGCCTTCAGCCAGTGTTTTCTGTTTTACTGACATGAGAGTCAAGGCTCCGAGCTCTCGGTCTCTTTAAAAGCATTTAAATAAAAACACTCCAGCGACTGTACACAATGTAAACAGAATATCATTTTAAAGAGCTATATTAAGCGCATATGAGCTGTTTATGTGGTTTACGGATGAGCTTCGGGGCTGGCGTTTCTTCGTCCGTGTTCACAAAACTACACATTTTAAAGGCATTTAAAAAATAAAAAATAAAAACACTCCAGCGATTGAACAGTAATAGTAGATTAGTGTATTGAAAACGTTAAAATGCTTGCTTATTTGTGCTGCATTTTTGTGGAAACGAATTAGCTAGTAAAGACTGTTTCATGAATATGGTCTCATCGTTTGAACCACATAGTTCAACAAAGCACGGCCGTTTTTAATGACCAACTAATAACTTCTGCTATTTACCTGATTAGAGTTCTCAAAAAAATGCACCTGTATTGAACAAAGCACCTAATCACTCACGTAATATTTTCTTGCTCCCTGTCATTTCGCTGTATTTTATGTTTGATTTAGCACAGTTTCCCTCTTATACTCCGAAAGTTCCCTTAGGCATTTGTGCGCATGCGCACTACTCATAAATGTTGCTTTATAGAGGACGCACAAAAATACTGAATAAAATCATTTATATTTAGGTTAAACGTAGGTTATAGCTTTTACTTCATGTTAGCTTGCAAATTATGCCCAAGAACATAATTTATTAAGCCATATGTCTTGCTAACAAGAAACAATGCTTCTAACCACAGGTCACGTACGAAAAATAATGCCCAGTTTAGGCCATTCCACTCCACTGAAGGGGTGGAGCGGAAAATGAAAATAAATACGGCCTTTTAAAATTTAAATGTTCCAGCGATTTCATTCCGTCAACCCCTTTGAACAAGAGCTAATTTCAGGAGTTTGCAAGCAGTTTCATTTAAAACGGAGAGAGCTGCCTTCAGCCAGTGTTTTCTGTTTTACTGACATGAGAGTCAAGGCTCCGAGCTCTCGGTCTCTTTAAAAGCATTTAAATAAAAACACTCCAGCGACTGTACACAATGTAAACAGAATATCATTTTAAAGAGCTATATTAAGCGCATATGAGCTGTTTATGTGGTTTACGGATGAGCTTCGGGGCTGGCGTTTCTTCGTCCGTGTTCACAAAACTACACATTTTAAAGGCATTTAAAAAATAAAAAAACACTCCAGCGATTGAACAATAATTGTAGATTAGTGTATTTAAAACGTTAAAATGCTTGCTTATTTGTGCTGCATTTTTGTGGAAACGAATTAGCTAGTAAAGACTGTTTCATGAATATGGTCTCATCGTTTGAACCACATAGTTCAACAAAGCACGGCCGTTTTTAATGACCAACTAATAACTTCTGCTATTTACCTGATTAGAGTTCTCAAAAAAATGCACCTGTATTGAACAAAGCACCTAATCACTCACGTAATATTTTCTTGCTCCCTGTCATTTCGCTGTATTTTATGTTTGATTTAGCACAGTTTCCCTCTTATACTCCGAAAGTTCCCTTAGGCATTTGTGCGCATGCGCACTACTCATAAATGTTGCTTTATAGAGGACGCACAAAAATACTGAATAAAATCATTTATATTTAGGTTAAACGTAGGTTATAGCTTTTACTTCATGTTAGCTTGCAAATTATGCCCAAGAACATAATTTATTAAGCCATATGTCTTGCTAACAAGAAACAATGCTTCTAACCACAGGTCACGTACGAAAAATAATGCCCAGTTTAGGCCATTCCACTCCACTGAAGGGGTGGAGCGGAAAATGAAAATAAATACGGCCTTTTAAAATTTAAATGTTCCAGCGATTTCATTCCGTCAACCCCTTTGAACAAGAGCTAATTTCAGGAGTTTGCAAGCAGTTTCATTTAAAACGGAGAGAGCTGCCTTCAGCCAGTGTTTTCTGTTTTACTGACATGAGAGTCAAGGCTCCGAGCTCTCGGTCTCTTTAAAAGCATTTAAATAAAAACACTCCAGCGACTGTACACAATGTAAACAGAATATCATTTTAAAGAGCTATATTAAGCGCATATGAGCTGTTTATGTGGTTTACGGATGACCTTCGGGGCTGGCGTTTCTTCGTCCGTGTTCACAAAACTACATATTTTAAAGGCATTTAAAAAATAAAAAAAACACTCCAGCGATTGAACAATAATTGTAGATTAGTGTATTTAAAACGTTAAAATGCTTGCTTATTTGTGCTGCATTTTTGTGGAAACGAATTAGCTAGTAAAGACTGTTTCATGAATATGGTCTCATCGTTTGAACCACATAGTTCAACAAAGCACGGCCGTTTTTAATGACCAACTAATAACTTCTGCTATTTACCTGATTAGAGTTCTCAAAAAAATGCACCTGTATTGAACAAAGCACCTAATCACTCACGTAATATTTTCTTGCTCCCTGTCATTTCGCTGTATTTTATGTTTGATTTAGCACAGTTTCCCTCTTATACTCCGAAAGTTCCCTTAGGCATTTGTGCGCATGCGCACTACTCATAAATGTTGCTTTATAGAGGACGCACAAAAATACTGAATAAAATCATTTATATTTAGGTTAAACGTAGGTTATAGCTTTTACTTCATGTTAGCTTGCAAATTATGCCCAAGAACATAATTTATTAAGCCATATGTCTTGCTAACAAGAAACAATGCTTCTAACCACAGGTCACGTACGAAAAATAATGCCCAGTTTAGGCCATTCCACTCCACTGAAGGGGTGGAGCGGAAAATGAAAATAAATACGGCCTTTTAAAATTTAAATGTTCCAGCGATTTCATTCCGTCAACCCCTTTGAACAAGAGCTAATTTCAGGAGTTTGCAAGCAGTTTCATTTAAAACGGAGAGAGCTGCCTTCAGCCAGTGTTTTCTGTTTTACTGACATGAGAGTCAAGGCTCCGAGCTCTCGGTCTCTTTAAAAGCATTTAAATAAAAACACTCCAGCGACTGTACACAATGTAAACAGAATATCATTTTAAAGAGCTATATTAAGCGCATATGAGCTGTTTATGTGGTTTACGGATGAGCTTCGGGGCTGGCGTTTCTTCGTCCGTGTTCACAAAACTACACATTTTAAAGGCATTTAAAAAATAAAAAATAAAAACACTCCAGCGATTGAACAGTAATAGTAGATTAGTGTATTGAAAACGTTAAAATGCTTGCTTATTTGTGCTGCATTTTTGTGGAAACGAATTAGCTAGTAAAGACTGTTTCATGAATATGGTCTCATCGTTTGAACCACATAGTTCAACAAAGCACGGCCGTTTTTAATGACCAACTAATAACTTCTGCTATTTACCTGATTAGAGTTCTCAAAAAAATGCACCTGTATTGAACAAAGCACCTAATCACTCACGTAATATTTTCTTGCTCCCTGTCATTTCGCTGTATTTTATGTTTGATTTAGCACAGTTTCCCTCTTATACTCCGAAAGTTCCCTTAGGCATTTGTGCGCATGCGCACTACTCATAAATGTTGCTTTATAGAGGACGCACAAAAATACTGAATAAAATCATTTATATTTAGGTTAAACGTAGGTTATAGCTTTTACTTCATGTTAGCTTGCAAATTATGCCCAAGAACATAATTTATTAAGCCATATGTCTTGCTAACAAGAAACAATGCTTCTAACCACAGGTCACGTACGAAAAATAATGCCCAGTTTAGGCCATTCCACTCCACTGAAGGGGTGGAGCGGAAAATGAAAATAAATACGGCCTTTTAAAATTTAAATGTTCCAGCGATTTCATTCCGTCAACCCCTTTGAACAAGAGCTAATTTCAGGAGTTTGCAAGCAGTTTCATTTAAAACGGAGAGAGCTGCCTTCAGCCAGTGTTTTCTGTTTTACTGACATGAGAGTCAAGGCTCCGAGCTCTCGGTCTCTTTAAAAGCATTTAAATAAAAACACTCCAGCGACTGTACACAATGTAAACAGAATATCATTTTAAAGAGCTATATTAAGCGCATATGAGCTGTTTATGTGGTTTACGGATGAGCTTCGGGGCTGGCGTTTCTTCGTCCGTGTTCACAAAACTACACATTTTAAAGGCATTTAAAAAATAAAAAATAAAAACACTCCAGCGATTGAACAGTAATAGTAGATTAGTGTATTGAAAACGTTAAAATGCTTGCTTATTTGTGCTGCATTTTTGTGGAAACGAATTAGCTAGTAAAGACTGTTTCATGAATATGGTCTCATCGTTTGAACCACATAGTTCAACAAAGCACGGCCGTTTTTAATGACCAACTAATAACTTCTGCTATTTACCTGATTAGAGTTCTCAAAAAAATGCACCTGTATTGAACAAAGCACCTAATCACTCACGTAATATTTTCTTGCTCCCTGTCATTTCGCTGTATTTTATGTTTGATTTAGCACAGTTTCCCTCTTATACTCCGAAAGTTCCCTTAGGCATTTGTGCGCATGCGCACTACTCATAAATGTTGCTTTATAGAGGACGCACAAAAATACTGAATAAAATCATTTATATTTAGGTTAAACGTAGGTTATAGCTTTTACTTCATGTTAGCTTGCAAATTATGCCCAAGAACATAATTTATTAAGCCATATGTCTTGCTAACAAGAAACAATGCTTCTAACCACAGGTCACGTACGAAAAATAATGCCCAGTTTAGGCCATTCCACTCCACTGAAGGGGTGGAGCGGAAAATGAAAATAAATACGGCCTTTTAAAATTTAAATGTTCCAGCGATTTCATTCCGTCAACCCTTTTGAACAAGAGCTAATTTCAGGAGTTTGCAAGCAGTTTCATTTAAAACGGAGAGAGCTGCCTTCAGCCAGTGTTTTCTGTTTTACTGACATGAGAGTCAAGGCTCCGAGCTCTCGGTCTCTTTAAAAGCATTTAAATAAAAACACTCCAGCGACTGTACACAATGTAAACAGAATATCATTTTAAAGAGCTATATTAAGCGCATATGAGCTGTTTATGTGGTTTACGGATGAGCTTCGGGGCTGGCGTTTCTTCGTCCGTGTTCACAAAACTACACATTTTAAAGGCATTTAAAAAATAAAAAATAAAAACACTCCAGCGATTGAACAGTAATAGTAGATTAGTGTATTGAAAACGTTAAAATGCTTGCTTATTTGTGCTGCATTTTTGTGGAAACGAATTAGCTAGTAAAGACTGTTTCATGAATATGGTCTCATCGTTTGAACCACATAGTTCAACAAAGCACGGCCGTTTTTAATGACCAACTAATAACTTCTGCTATTTACCTGATTAGAGTTCTCAAAAAAATGCACCTGTATTGAACAAAGCACCTAATCACTCACGTAATATTTTCTTGCTCCCTGTCATTTCGCTGTATTTTATGTTTGATTTAGCACAGTTTCCCTCTTATACTCCGAAAGTTCCCTTAGGCATTTGTGCGCATGCGCACTACTCATAAATGTTGCTTTATAGAGGACGCACAAAAATACTGAATAAAATCATTTATATTTAGGTTAAACGTAGGTTATAGCTTTTACTTCATGTTAGCTTGCAAATTATGCCCAAGAACATAATTTATTAAGCCATATGTCTTGCTAACAAGAAACAATGCTTCTAACCACAGGTCACGTACGAAAAATAATGCCCAGTTTAGGCCATTCCACTCCACTGAAGGGGTGGAGCGGAAAATGAAAATAAATACGGCCTTTTAAAATTTAAATGTTCCAGCGATTTCATTCCGTCAACCCTTTTGAACAAGAGCTAATTTCAGGAGTTTGCAAGCAGTTTCATTTAAAACGGAGAGAGCTGCCTTCAGCCAGTGTTTTCTGTTTTACTGACATGAGAGTCAAGGCTCCGAGCTCTCGGTCTCTTTAAAAGCATTTAAATAAAAACACTCCAGCGACTGTACACAATGTAAACAGAATATCATTTTAAAGAGCTATATTAAGCGCATATGAGCTGTTTATGTGGTTTACGGATGAGCTTCGGGGCTGGCGTTTCTTCGTCCGTGTTCACAAAACTACACATTTTAAAGGCATTTAAAAAATAAAAAATAAAAACACTCCAGCGATTGAACAGTAATAGTAGATTAGTGTATTGAAAACGTTAAAATGCTTGCTTATTTGTGCTGCATTTTTGTGGAAACGAATTAGCTAGTAAAGACTGTTTCATGAATATGGTCTCATCGTTTGAACCACATAGTTCAACAAAGCACGGCCGTTTTTAATGACCAACTAATAACTTCAGCTATTTACCTGATTAGAGTTCTCAAAAAAAGCAACTGTATTGAACATAGCAACTAATCACTCATTTAATATTTTTTATTCCCTGTCATTTCGCTGTATTTTATGTTTGATTTAGCACAGTTTCCCTCTTATACTCCGAAAGTTCCCTTAGGCATTTGTGCGCATGCGCACTACTCATAAATGTTGCTTTATAGAGGACGCACAAAAATACTGAATAAAATCATTTATATTTCGGTTAAACGTAGGTTATAGCTTTTACTTCATGTTAGCTTGCAAATTATGCCCAAGAACATAATTTATTAAGGCATATGTCTTGCTAACAAGAAACAATGCTTCTAACCACAGGTCACGTACGAAAAATAATGCCCAGTTTAGGCCATTCCACTCCACTGAAGGGGTGGAGCGGAAAATGAAAATAAATACGGCCTTTTAAAATTTAAATGTTCCAGCGATTTCATTCCGTCAACCCCTTTGAACAAGAGCTAATTTCAGGAGTTTGCAAGCAGTTTCATTTAAAACGGAGAGAGCTGTCTTCAGCCAGTGTTTTCTGTTTTACTGACATGAGAGTCAAGGCTCCGAGCTCTCGGTCTGCGAACTACACCACTGAGCCTCTTTAAAAGCATTTAAATAAAAACACTCCAGCGACTGTACACAATGTAAACAGAATATCATTTTAAAGAGCTATATTAAGCGCATATGAGCTGTTTATGTGGTTTACGGATGAGCTTCGGGGCTGGCGTTTCTTCGTCCGTGTTCACAAAACTACATATTTTAAAGGCATTAAAAATAATAAAAAATAAAACACTCCAGCGATTGAACAATAATTGTAGATTAGTGTTTTTAAAACGTTAAAATGCTTGCTTATTTGTGCAGCATTTTTGTGGAAACGAATAAGCTAGTAAAGACTGTTTCATATGGTCTCATCGTTTGAACCACGTTAGTTCAACAAAGTACGGCTGTTGTTAACCTCACCAATAACTTATGCTATTTAACTGATTAGAGCTCTCAAAAAAATGCACCTGTATTGAACAAAGCACCTAATCACTCACGTAATATTTTCTTGCTCCCTGTCATTTCGCTGTATTTTATGTTTGATTTAGCACAGTTTCCCTCTTATACTCCGAAAGTTCCCTTAGGCATTTGTGCGCATGCGCACTACTCATAAATGGTGCTTTATAGAGGACGCACAAAAATACTGAATAAAATCATTTATATTTAGGTTAAACGTAGGTTATAGCTTTTACTGCATGTTAGCTTGCAAATTATGCCCAAGAACATAATTTATTAAGCCATATGTCTTGCTAACAAGAAACAATGCTTCTAACCACAGGTCACGTACGAAAAATAATGCCCAGTTTAGGCCATTCCACTCCACTGAAGGGGTTTAGCGGAAAATGAAAATAAATACGGCCTTTTAAAATTTAAATGTTCCAGCGATTTCATTCCGTCAACCCCTTTGAACAAGAGCTAATTTCAGGAGTTTGCAAGCAGTTTCATTTAAAACGGAGAGAGCTGCCTTCAGCCAGTGTTTTCTGTTGTACTGACATGAGAGTCAAGGCTCCGAGCTCTCGGTCTGCGAACTACATCACTGAGCCTCTTTTAAAAGCATTTAAATAAAAACACTCCAGCGACTGTACGCAATGTAAACATAATATCATTTTAAAGAGCTATATTAAGCGCATATGAGCTGTTTATGTGGTTTACGGATGACCTTCGGGGCTGGCGTTTCTTCGTCCGTGTTCACAAAACTACATATTTTAAAGGCATTTAAAAAATAAAAAAACACTCCAGCGATTGAACAATAATTGTAGATTAGTGTATTTAAAACGTTAAAATGCTTGCTTATTTGTGCTGCATTTTTGTGGAAACGAATTAGCTAGTAAAGACTGTTTCATGAATATGGTCTCATCGTTTGAACCACATAGTTCAACAAAGCACGGCCGTTTTTAATGACCAACTAATAACTTCTGCTATTTACCTGATTAGAGTTCTCAAAAAAATGCACCTGTATTGAACAAAGCACCTAATCACTCACGTAATATTTTCTTGCTCCCTGTCATTTCGCTGTATTTTATGTTTGATTTAGCACAGTTTCCCTCTTATACTCCGAAAGTTCCCTTAGGCATTTGTGCGCATGCGCACTACTCATAAATGTTGCTTTATAGAGGACGCACAAAAATACTGAATAAAATCATTTATATTTAGGTTAAACGTAGGTTATAGCTTTTACTTCATGTTAGCTTGCAAATTATGCCCAAGAACATAATTTATTAAGCCATATGTCTTGCTAACAAGAAACAATGCTTCTAACCACAGGTCACGTACGAAAAATAATGCCCAGTTTAGGCCATTCCACTCCACTGAAGGGGTGGAGCGGAAAATGAAAATAAATACGGCCTTTTAAAATTTAAATGTTCCAGCGATTTCATTCCGTCAACCCCTTTGAACAAGAGCTAATTTCAGGAGTTTGCAAGCAGTTTCATTTAAAACGGAGAGAGCTGCCTTCAGCCAGTGTTTTCTGTTTTACTGACATGAGAGTCAAGGCTCCGAGCTCTCGGTCTCTTTAAAAGCATTTAAATAAAAACACTCCAGCGACTGTACACAATGTAAACAGAATATCATTTTAAAGAGCTATATTAAGCGCATATGAGCTGTTTATGTGGTTTACGGATGAGCTTCGGGGCTGGCGTTTCTTCGTCCGTGTTCACAAAACTACACATTTTAAAGGCATTTAAAAAATAAAAAATAAAAACACTCCAGCGATTGAACAGTAATAGTAGATTAGTGTATTGAAAACGTTAAAATGCTTGCTTATTTGTGCTGCATTTTTGTGGAAACGAATTAGCTAGTAAAGACTGTTTCATGAATATGGTCTCATCGTTTGAACCACATAGTTCAACAAAGCACGGCCGTTTTTAATGACCAACTAATAACTTCTGCTATTTACCTGATTAGAGTTCTCAAAAAAATGCACCTGTATTGAACAAAGCACCTAATCACTCACGTAATATTTTCTTGCTCCCTGTCATTTCGCTGTATTTTATGTTTGATTTAGCACAGTTTCCCTCTTATACTCCGAAAGTTCCCTTAGGCATTTGTGCGCATGCGCACTACTCATAAATGTTGCTTTATAGAGGACGCACAAAAATACTGAATAAAATCATTTATATTTAGGTTAAACGTAGGTTATAGCTTTTACTTCATGTTAGCTTGCAAATTATGCCCAAGAACATAATTTATTAAGCCATATGTCTTGCTAACAAGAAACAATGCTTCTAACCACAGGTCACGTACGAAAAATAATGCCCAGTTTAGGCCATTCCACTCCACTGAAGGGGTGGAGCGGAAAATGAAAATAAATACGGCCTTTTAAAATTTAAATGTTCCAGCGATTTCATTCCGTCAACCCCTTTGAACAAGAGCTAATTTCAGGAGTTTGCAAGCAGTTTCATTTAAAACGGAGAGAGCTGCCTTCAGCCAGTGTTTTCTGTTTTACTGACATGAGAGTCAAGGCTCCGAGCTCTCGGTCTCTTTAAAAGCATTTAAATAAAAACACTCCAGCGACTGTACACAATGTAAACAGAATATCATTTTAAAGAGCTATATTAAGCGCATATGAGCTGTTTATGTGGTTTACGGATGACCTTCGGGGCTGGCGTTTCTTCGTCCGTGTTCACAAAACTACACATTTTAAAGGCATTTAAAAAATAAAAAATAAAAACACTCCAGCGATTGAACAGTAATAGTAGATTAGTGTATTGAAAACGTTAAAATGCTTGCTTATTTGTGCTGCATTTTTGTGGAAACGAATTAGCTAGTAAAGACTGTTTCATGAATATGGTCTCATCGTTTGAACCACATAGTTCAACAAAGCACGGCCGTTTTTAATGACCAACTAATAACTTCTGCTATTTACCTGATTAGAGTTCTCAAAAAAATGCACCTGTATTGAACAAAGCACCTAATCACTCACGTAATATTTTCTTGCTCCCTGTCATTTCGCTGTATTTTATGTTTGATTTAGCACAGTTTCCCTCTTATACTCCGAAAGTTCCCTTAGGCATTTGTGCGCATGCGCACTACTCATAAATGTTGCTTTATAGAGGACGCACAAAAATACTGAATAAAATCATTTATATTTAGGTTAAACGTAGGTTATAGCTTTTACTTCATGTTAGCTTGCAAATTATGCCCAAGAACATAATTTATTAAGCCATATGTCTTGCTAACAAGAAACAATGCTTCTAACCACAGGTCACGTACGAAAAATAATGCCCAGTTTAGGCCATTCCACTCCACTGAAGGGGTGGAGCGGAAAATGAAAATAAATACGGCCTTTTAAAATTTAAATGTTCCAGCGATTTCATTCCGTCAACCCCTTTGAACAAGAGCTAATTTCAGGAGTTTGCAAGCAGTTTCATTTAAAACGGAGAGAGCTGCCTTCAGCCAGTGTTTTCTGTTTTACTGACATGAGAGTCAAGGCTCCGAGCTCTCGGTCTCTTTAAAAGCATTTAAATAAAAACACTCCAGCGACTGTACACAATGTAAACAGAATATCATTTTAAAGAGCTATATTAAGCGCATATGAGCTGTTTATGTGGTTTACGGATGACCTTCGGGGCTGGCGTTTCTTCGTCCGTGTTCACAAAACTACATATTTTAAAGGCATTTAAAAAATAAAAAAACACTCCAGCGATTGAACAATAATTGTAGATTAGTGTATTTAAAACGTTAAAATGCTTGCTTATTTGTGCTGCATTTTTGTGGAAACGAATTAGCTAGTAAAGACTGTTTCATGAATATGGTCTCATCGTTTGAACCACATAGTTCAACAAAGCACGGCCGTTTTTAATGACCAACTAATAACTTCTGCTATTTACCTGATTAGAGTTCTCAAAAAAATGCACCTGTATTGAACAAAGCACCTAATCACTCACGTAATATTTTCTTGCTCCCTGTCATTTCGCTGTATTTTATGTTTGATTTAGCACAGTTTCCCTCTTATACTCCGAAAGTTCCCTTAGGCATTTGTGCGCATGCGCACTACTCATAAATGTTGCTTTATAGAGGACGCACAAAAATACTGAATAAAATCATTTATATTTCGGTTAAACGTAGGTTATAGCTTTTACTTCATGTTAGCTTGCAAATTATGCCCAAGAACATAATTTATTAAGGCATATGTCTTGCTAACAAGAAACAATGCTTCTAACCACAGGTCACGTACGAAAAATAATGCCCAGTTTAGGCCATTCCACTCCACTGAAGGGGTGGAGCGGAAAATGAAAATAAATACGGCCTTTTAAAATTTAAATGTTCCAGCGATTTCATTCCGTCAACCCCTTTGAACAAGAGCTAATTTCAGGAGTTTGCAAGCAGTTTCATTTAAAACGGAGAGAGCTGTCTTCAGCCAGTGTTTTCTGTTTTACTGACATGAGAGTCAAGGCTCCGAGCTCTCGGTCTCTTTAAAAGCATTTAAATAAAAACACTCCAGCGACTGTACACAATGTAAACAGAATATCATTTTAAAGAGCTATATTAAGCGCATATGAGCTGTTTATGTGGTTTACGGATGAGCTTCGGGGCTGGCGTTTCTTCGTCCGTGTTCACAAAACTACACATTTTAAAGGCATTTAAAAAATAAAAAATAAAAACACTCCAGCGATTGAACAGTAATAGTAGATTAGTGTATTGAAAACGTTAAAATGCTTGCTTATTTGTGCTGCATTTTTGTGGAAACGAATTAGCTAGTAAAGACTGTTTCATGAATATGGTCTCATCGTTTGAACCACATAGTTCAACAAAGCACGGCCGTTTTTAATGACCAACTAATAACTTCTGCTATTTACCTGATTAGAGTTCTCAAAAAAATGCACCTGTATTGAACAAAGCACCTAATCACTCACGTAATATTTTCTTGCTCCCTGTCATTTCGCTGTATTTTATGTTTGATTTAGCACAGTTTCCCTCTTATACTCCGAAAGTTCCCTTAGGCATTTGTGCGCATGCGCACTACTCATAAATGTTGCTTTATAGAGGACGCACAAAAATACTGAATAAAATCATTTATATTTAGGTTAAACGTAGGTTATAGCTTTTACTTCATGTTAGCTTGCAAATTATGCCCAAGAACATAATTTATTAAGCCATATGTCTTGCTAACAAGAAACAATGCTTCTAACCACAGGTCACGTACGAAAAATAATGCCCAGTTTAGGCCATTCCACTCCACTGAAGGGGTGGAGCGGAAAATGAAAATAAATACGGCCTTTTAAAATTTAAATGTTCCAGCGATTTCATTCCGTCAACCCCTTTGAACAAGAGCTAATTTCAGGAGTTTGCAAGCAGTTTCATTTAAAACGGAGAGAGCTGCCTTCAGCCAGTGTTTTCTGTTTTACTGACATGAGAGTCAAGGCTCCGAGCTCTCGGTCTCTTTAAAAGCATTTAAATAAAAACACTCCAGCGACTGTACACAATGTAAACAGAATATCATTTTAAAGAGCTATATTAAGCGCATATGAGCTGTTTATGTGGTTTACGGATGACCTTCGGGGCTGGCGTTTCTTCGTCCGTGTTCACAAAACTACATATTTTAAAGGCATTTAAAAAATAAAAAAACACTCCAGCGATTGAACAATAATTGTAGATTAGTGTATTTAAAACGTTAAAATGCTTGCTTATTTGTGCTGCATTTTTGTGGAAACGAATTAGCTAGTAAAGACTGTTTCATGAATATGGTCTCATCGTTTGAACCACATAGTTCAACAAAGCACGGCCGTTTTTAATGACCAACTAATAACTTCTGCTATTTACCTGATTAGAGTTCTCAAAAAAATGCACCTGTATTGAACAAAGCACCTAATCACTCACGTAATATTTTCTTGCTCCCTGTCATTTCGCTGTATTTTATGTTTGATTTAGCACAGTTTCCCTCTTATACTCCGAAAGTTCCCTTAGGCATTTGTGCGCATGCGCACTACTCATAAATGTTGCTTTATAGAGGACGCACAAAAATACTGAATAAAATCATTTATATTTAGGTTAAACGTAGGTTATAGCTTTTACTTCATGTTAGCTTGCAAATTATGCCCAAGAACATAATTTATTAAGCCATATGTCTTGCTAACAAGAAACAATGCTTCTAACCACAGGTCACGTACGAAAAATAATGCCCAGTTTAGGCCATTCCACTCCACTGAAGGGGTGGAGCGGAAAATGAAAATAAATACGGCCTTTTAAAATTTAAATGTTCCAGCGATTTCATTCCGTCAACCCTTTTGAACAAGAGCTAATTTCAGGAGTTTGCAAGCAGTTTCATTTAAAACGGAGAGAGCTGCCTTCAGCCAGTGTTTTCTGTTTTACTGACATGAGAGTCAAGGCTCCGAGCTCTCGGTCTCTTTAAAAGCATTTAAATAAAAACACTCCAGCGACTGTACACAATGTAAACAGAATATCATTTTAAAGAGCTATATTAAGCGCATATGAGCTGTTTATGTGGTTTACGGATGAGCTTCGGGGCTGGCGTTTCTTCGTCCGTGTTCACAAAACTACACATTTTAAAGGCATTTAAAAAATAAAAAATAAAAACACTCCAGCGATTGAACAGTAATAGTAGATTAGTGTATTGAAAACGTTAAAATGCTTGCTTATTTGTGCTGCATTTTTGTGGAAACGAATTAGCTAGTAAAGACTGTTTCATGAATATGGTCTCATCGTTTGAACCACATAGTTCAACAAAGCACGGCCGTTTTTAATGACCAACTAATAACTTCAGCTATTTACCTGATTAGAGTTCTCAAAAAAAGCAACTGTATTGAACATAGCAACTAATCACTCATTTAATATTTTTTATTCCCTGTCATTTCGCTGTATTTTATGTTTGATTTAGCACAGTTTCCCTCTTATACTCCGAAAGTTCCCTTAGGCATTTGTGCGCATGCGCACTACTCATAAATGTTGCTTTATAGAGGACGCACAAAAATACTGAATAAAATCATTTATATTTAGGTTAAACGTAGGTTATAGCTTTTACTTCATGTTAGCTTGCAAATTATGCCCAAGAACATAATTTATTAAGGCATATGTCTTGCTAACAAGAAACAATGCTTCTAACCACAGGTCACGTACGAAAAATAATGCCCAGTTTAGGCCATTCCACTCCACTGAAGGGGTGGAGCGGAAAATGAAAATAAATACGGCCTTTTAAAATTTAAATGTTCCAGCGATTTCATTCCGTCAACCCCTTTGAACAAGAGCTAATTTCAGGAGTTTGCAAGCAGTTTCATTTAAAACGGAGAGAGCTGTCTTCAGCCAGTGTTTTCTGTTTTACTGACATGAGAGTCAAGGCTCCGAGCTCTCGGTCTGCGAACTACACCACTGAGCCTCTTTAAAAGCATTTAAATAAAAACACTCCAGCGACTGTACACAATGTAAACAGAATATCATTTTAAAGAGCTATATTAAGCGCATATGAGCTGTTTATGTGGTTTACGGATGAGCTTCGGGGCTGGCGTTTCTTCGTCCGTGTTCACAAAACTACATATTTTAAAGGCATTTAAAAAATAAAAAATAAAAACACTCCAGCGATTGAACAGTAATAGTAGATTAGTGTATTGAAAACGTTAAAATGCTTGCTTATTTGTGCTGCATTTTTGTGGAAACGAATTAGCTAGTAAAGACTGTTTCATGAATATGGTCTCATCGTTTGAACCACATAGTTCAACAAAGCACGGCCGTTTTTAATGACCAACTAATAACTTCTGCTATTTACCTGATTAGAGTTCTCAAAAAAATGCACCTGTATTGAACAAAGCACCTAATCACTCACGTAATATTTTCTTGCTCCCTGTCATTTCGCTGTATTTTATGTTTGATTTAGCACAGTTTCCCTCTTATACTCCGAAAGTTCCCTTAGGCATTTGTGCGCATGCGCACTACTCATAAATGTTGCTTTATAGAGGACGCACAAAAATACTGAATAAAATCATTTATATTTAGGTTAAACGTAGGTTATAGCTTTTACTTCATGTTAGCTTGCAAATTATGCCCAAGAACATAATTTATTAAGCCATATGTCTTGCTAACAAGAAACAATGCTTCTAACCACAGGTCACGTACGAAAAATAATGCCCAGTTTAGGCCATTCCACTCCACTGAAGGGGTGGAGCGGAAAATGAAAATAAATACGGCCTTTTAAAATTTAAATGTTCCAGCGATTTCATTCCGTCAACCCCTTTGAACAAGAGCTAATTTCAGGAGTTTGCAAGCAGTTTCATTTAAAACGGAGAGAGCTGCCTTCAGCCAGTGTTTTCTGTTTTACTGACATGAGAGTCAAGGCTCCGAGCTCTCGGTCTCTTTAAAAGCATTTAAATAAAAACACTCCAGCGACTGTACACAATGTAAACAGAATATCATTTTAAAGAGCTATATTAAGCGCATATGAGCTGTTTATGTGGTTTACGGATGACCTTCGGGGCTGGCGTTTCTTCGTCCGTGTTCACAAAACTACATATTTTAAAGGCATTTAAAAAATAAAAAAACACTCCAGCGATTGAACAATAATTGTAGATTAGTGTATTTAAAACGTTAAAATGCTTGCTTATTTGTGCTGCATTTTTGTGGAAACGAATTAGCTAGTAAAGACTGTTTCATGAATATGGTCTCATCGTTTGAACCACATAGTTCAACAAAGCACGGCCGTTTTTAATGACCAACTAATAACTTCTGCTATTTACCTGATTAGAGTTCTCAAAAAAATGCACCTGTATTGAACAAAGCACCTAATCACTCACGTAATATTTTCTTGCTCCCTGTCATTTCGCTGTATTTTATGTTTGATTTAGCACAGTTTCCCTCTTATACTCCGAAAGTTCCCTTAGGCATTTGTGCGCATGCGCACTACTCATAAATGTTGCTTTATAGAGGACGCACAAAAATACTGAATAAAATCATTTATATTTAGGTTAAACGTAGGTTATAGCTTTTACTTCATGTTAGCTTGCAAATTATGCCCAAGAACATAATTTATTAAGCCATATGTCTTGCTAACAAGAAACAATGCTTCTAACCACAGGTCACGTACGAAAAATAATGCCCAGTTTAGGCCATTCCACTCCACTGAAGGGGTGGAGCGGAAAATGAAAATAAATACGGCCTTTTAAAATTTAAATGTTCCAGCGATTTCATTCCGTCAACCCTTTTGAACAAGAGCTAATTTCAGGAGTTTGCAAGCAGTTTCATTTAAAACGGAGAGAGCTGCCTTCAGCCAGTGTTTTCTGTTTTACTGACATGAGAGTCAAGGCTCCGAGCTCTCGGTCTCTTTAAAAGCATTTAAATAAAAACACTCCAGCGACTGTACACAATGTAAACAGAATATCATTTTAAAGAGCTATATTAAGCGCATATGAGCTGTTTATGTGGTTTACGGATGAGCTTCGGGGCTGGCGTTTCTTCGTCCGTGTTCACAAAACTACACATTTTAAAGGCATTTAAAAAATAAAAAATAAAAACACTCCAGCGATTGAACAGTAATAGTAGATTAGTGTATTGAAAACGTTAAAATGCTTGCTTATTTGTGCTGCATTTTTGTGGAAACGAATTAGCTAGTAAAGACTGTTTCATGAATATGGTCTCATCGTTTGAACCACATAGTTCAACAAAGCACGGCCGTTTTTAATGACCAACTAATAACTTCAGCTATTTACCTGATTAGAGTTCTCAAAAAAAGCAACTGTATTGAACATAGCAACTAATCACTCATTTAATATTTTTTATTCCCTGTCATTTCGCTGTATTTTATGTTTGATTTAGCACAGTTTCCCTCTTATACTCCGAAAGTTCCCTTAGGCATTTGTGCGCATGCGCACTACTCATAAATGTTGCTTTATAGAGGACGCACAAAAATACTGAATAAAATCATTTATATTTAGGTTAAACGTAGGTTATAGCTTTTACTTCATGTTAGCTTGCAAATTATGCCCAAGAACATAATTTATTAAGGCATATGTCTTGCTAACAAGAAACAATGCTTCTAACCACAGGTCACGTACGAAAAATAATGCCCAGTTTAGGCCATTCCACTCCACTGAAGGGGTGGAGCGGAAAATGAAAATAAATACGGCCTTTTAAAATTTAAATGTTCCAGCGATTTCATTCCGTCAACCCCTTTGAACAAGAGCTAATTTCAGGAGTTTGCAAGCAGTTTCATTTAAAACGGAGAGAGCTGTCTTCAGCCAGTGTTTTCTGTTTTACTGACATGAGAGTCAAGGCTCCGAGCTCTCGGTCTGCGAACTACACCACTGAGCCTCTTTAAAAGCATTTAAATAAAAACACTCCAGCGACTGTACACAATGTAAACAGAATATCATTTTAAAGAGCTATATTAAGCGCATATGAGCTGTTTATGTGGTTTACGGATGAGCTTCGGGGCTGGCGTTTCTTCGTCCGTGTTCACAAAACTACATATTTTAAAGGCATTAAAAATAATAAAAAATAAAACACTCCAGCGATTGAACAATAATTGTAGATTAGTGTTTTTAAAACGTTAAAATGCTTGCTTATTTGTGCAGCATTTTTGTGGAAACGAATAAGCTAGTAAAGACTGTTTCATATGGTCTCATCGTTTGAACCACGTTAGTTCAACAAAGTACGGCCGTTTTTAATGACCAACTAATAACTTCTGCTATTTACCTGATTAGAGTTCTCAAAAAAATGCACCTGTATTGAACAAAGCACCTAATCACTCACGTAATATTTTCTTGCTCCCTGTCATTTCGCTGTATTTTATGTTTGATTTAGCACAGTTTCCCTCTTATACTCCGAAAGTTCCCTTAGGCATTTGTGCGCATGCGCACTACTCATAAATGTTGCTTTATAGAGGACGCACAAAAATACTGAATAAAATCATTTATATTTAGGTTAAACGTAGGTTATAGCTTTTACTTCATGTTAGCTTGCAAATTATGCCCAAGAACATAATTTATTAAGCCATATGTCTTGCTAACAAGAAACAATGCTTCTAACCACAGGTCACGTACGAAAAATAATGCCCAGTTTAGGCCATTCCACTCCACTGAAGGGGTGGAGCGGAAAATGAAAATAAATACGGCCTTTTAAAATTTAAATGTTCCAGCGATTTCATTCCGTCAACCCCTTTGAACAAGAGCTAATTTCAGGAGTTTGCAAGCAGTTTCATTTAAAACGGAGAGAGCTGCCTTCAGCCAGTGTTTTCTGTTTTACTGACATGAGAGTCAAGGCTCCGAGCTCTCGGTCTCTTTAAAAGCATTTAAATAAAAACACTCTAGCGACTGTACACAATGTAAACAGAATATCATTTTAAAGAGCTATATTAAGCGCATATGAGCTGTTTATGTGGTTTACGGATGACCTTCGGGGCTGGCGTTTCTTCGTCCGTGTTCACAAAACTACATATTTTAAAGGCATTTAAAAAATAAAAAAACACTCCAGCGATTGAACAATAATTGTAGATTAGTGTATTTAAAACGTTAAAATGCTTGCTTATTTGTGCTGCATTTTTGTGGAAACGAATTAGCTAGTAAAGACTGTTTCATGAATATGGTCTCATCGTTTGAACCACATAGTTCAACAAAGCACGGCCGTTTTTAATGACCAACTAATAACTTCTGCTATTTACCTGATTAGAGTTCTCAAAAAAATGCACCTGTATTGAACAAAGCACCTAATCACTCACGTAATATTTTCTTGCTCCCTGTCATTTCGCTGTATTTTATGTTTGATTTAGCACAGTTTCCCTCTTATACTCCGAAAGTTCCCTTAGGCATTTGTGCGCATGCGCACTACTCATAAATGTTGCTTTATAGAGGACGCACAAAAATACTGAATAAAATCATTTATATTTCGGTTAAACGTAGGTTATAGCTTTTACTTCATGTTAGCTTGCAAATTATGCCCAAGAACATAATTTATTAAGGCATATGTCTTGCTAACAAGAAACAATGCTTCTAACCACAGGTCACGTACGAAAAATAATGCCCAGTTTAGGCCATTCCACTCCACTGAAGGGGTGGAGCGGAAAATGAAAATAAATACGGCCTTTTAAAATTTAAATGTTCCAGCGATTTCATTCCGTCAACCCCTTTGAACAAGAGCTAATTTCAGGAGTTTGCAAGCAGTTTCATTTAAAACGGAGAGAGCTGTCTTCAGCCAGTGTTTTCTGTTTTACTGACATGAGAGTCAAGGCTCCGAGCTCTCGGTCTCTTTAAAAGCATTTAAATAAAAACACTCCAGCGACTGTACACAATGTAAACAGAATATCATTTTAAAGAGCTATATTAAGCGCATATGAGCTGTTTATGTGGTTTACGGATGAGCTTCGGGGCTGGCGTTTCTTCGTCCGTGTTCACAAAACTACACATTTTAAAGGCATTTAAAAAATAAAAAATAAAAACACTCCAGCGATTGAACAGTAATAGTAGATTAGTGTATTGAAAACGTTAAAATGCTTGCTTATTTGTGCTGCATTTTTGTGGAAACGAATTAGCTAGTAAAGACTGTTTCATGAATATGGTCTCATCGTTTGAACCACATAGTTCAACAAAGCACGGCCGTTTTTAATGACCAACTAATAACTTCTGCTATTTACCTGATTAGAGTTCTCAAAAAAATGCACCTGTATTGAACAAAGCACCTAATCACTCACGTAATATTTTCTTGCTCCCTGTCATTTCGCTGTATTTTATGTTTGATTTAGCACAGTTTCCCTCTTATACTCCGAAAGTTCCCTTAGGCATTTGTGCGCATGCGCACTACTCATAAATGTTGCTTTATAGAGGACGCACAAAAATACTGAATAAAATCATTTATATTTAGGTTAAACGTAGGTTATAGCTTTTACTTCATGTTAGCTTGCAAATTATGCCCAAGAACATAATTTATTAAGCCATATGTCTTGCTAACAAGAAACAATGCTTCTAACCACAGGTCACGTACGAAAAATAATGCCCAGTTTAGGCCATTCCACTCCACTGAAGGGGTGGAGCGGAAAATGAAAATAAATACGGCCTTTTAAAATTTAAATGTTCCAGCGATTTCATTCCGTCAACCCCTTTGAACAAGAGCTAATTTCAGGAGTTTGCAAGCAGTTTCATTTAAAACGGAGAGAGCTGTCTTCAGCCAGTGTTTTCTGTTTTACTGACATGAGAGTCAAGGCTCCGAGCTCTCGGTCTGCGAACTACACCACTGAGCCTCTTTAAAAGCATTTAAATAAAAACACTCCAGCGACTGTACACAATGTAAACAGAATATCATTTTAAAGAGCTATATTAAGCGCATATGAGCTGTTTATGTGGTTTACGGATGAGCTTCGGGGCTGGCGTTTCTTCGTCCGTGTTCACAAAACTACATATTTTAAAGGCATTAAAAATAATAAAAAATAAAACACTCCAGCGATTGAACAATAATTGTAGATTAGTGTTTTTAAAACGTTAAAATGCTTGCTTATTTGTGCAGCATTTTTGTGGAAACGAATAAGCTAGTAAAGACTGTTTCATATGGTCTCATCGTTTGAACCACGTTAGTTCAACAAAGTACGGCTGTTGTTAACCTCACCAATAACTTATGCTATTTAACTGATTAGAGCTCTCAAAAAAATGCACCTGTATTGAACAAAGCACCTAATCACTCACGTAATATTTTCTTGCTCCCTGTCATTTCGCTGTATTTTATGTTTGATTTAGCACAGTTTCCCTCTTATACTCCGAAAGTTCCCTTAGGCATTTGTGCGCATGCGCACTACTCATAAATGGTGCTTTATAGAGGACGCACAAAAATACTGAATAAAATCATTTATATTTAGGTTAAACGTAGGTTATAGCTTTTACTGCATGTTAGCTTGCAAATTATGCCCAAGAACATAATTTATTAAGCCATATGTCTTGCTAACAAGAAACAATGCTTCTAACCACAGGTCACGTACGAAAAATAATGCCCAGTTTAGGCCATTCCACTCCACTGAAGGGGTTTAGCGGAAAATGAAAATAAATACGGCCTTTTAAAATTTAAATGTTCCAGCGATTTCATTCCGTCAACCCCTTTGAACAAGAGCTAATTTCAGGAGTTTGCAAGCAGTTTCATTTAAAACGGAGAGAGCTGCCTTCAGCCAGTGTTTTCTGTTGTACTGACATGAGAGTCAAGGCTCCGAGCTCTCGGTCTGCGAACTACATCACTGAGCCTCTTTTAAAAGCATTTAAATAAAAACACTCCAGCGACTGTACGCAATGTAAACATAATATCATTTTAAAGAGCTATATTAAGCGCATATGAGCTGTTTATGTGGTTTACGGATGACCTTCGGGGCTGGCGTTTCTTCGTCCGTGTTCACAAAACTACATATTTTAAAGGCATTTAAAAAATAAAAAAACACTCCAGCGATTGAACAATAATTGTAGATTAGTGTATTTAAAACGTTAAAATGCTTGCTTATTTGTGCTGCATTTTTGTGGAAACGAATTAGCTAGTAAAGACTGTTTCATGAATATGGTCTCATCGTTTGAACCACATAGTTCAACAAAGCACGGCCGTTTTTAATGACCAACTAATAACTTCTGCTATTTACCTGATTAGAGTTCTCAAAAAAATGCACCTGTATTGAACAAAGCACCTAATCACTCACGTAATATTTTCTTGCTCCCTGTCATTTCGCTGTATTTTATGTTTGATTTAGCACAGTTTCCCTCTTATACTCCGAAAGTTCCCTTAGGCATTTGTGCGCATGCGCACTACTCATAAATGTTGCTTTATAGAGGACGCACAAAAATACTGAATAAAATCATTTATATTTAGGTTAAACGTAGGTTATAGCTTTTACTTCATGTTAGCTTGCAAATTATGCCCAAGAACATAATTTATTAAGCCATATGTCTTGCTAACAAGAAACAATGCTTCTAACCACAGGTCACGTACGAAAAATAATGCCCAGTTTAGGCCATTCCACTCCACTGAAGGGGTGGAGCGGAAAATGAAAATAAATACGGCCTTTTAAAATTTAAATGTTCCAGCGATTTCATTCCGTCAACCCCTTTGAACAAGAGCTAATTTCAGGAGTTTGCAAGCAGTTTCATTTAAAACGGAGAGAGCTGCCTTCAGCCAGTGTTTTCTGTTTTACTGACATGAGAGTCAAGGCTCCGAGCTCTCGGTCTCTTTAAAAGCATTTAAATAAAAACACTCCAGCGACTGTACACAATGTAAACAGAATATCATTTTAAAGAGCTATATTAAGCGCATATGAGCTGTTTATGTGGTTTACGGATGACCTTCGGGGCTGGCGTTTCTTCGTCCGTGTTCACAAAACTACACATTTTAAAGGCATTTAAAAAATAAAAAATAAAAACACTCCAGCGATTGAACAGTAATAGTAGATTAGTGTATTGAAAACGTTAAAATGCTTGCTTATTTGTGCTGCATTTTTGTGGAAACGAATTAGCTAGTAAAGACTGTTTCATGAATATGGTCTCATCGTTTGAACCACATAGTTCAACAAAGCACGGCCGTTTTTAATGACCAACTAATAACTTCTGCTATTTACCTGATTAGAGTTCTCAAAAAAATGCACCTGTATTGAACAAAGCACCTAATCACTCACGTAATATTTTCTTGCTCCCTGTCATTTCGCTGTATTTTATGTTTGATTTAGCACAGTTTCCCTCTTATACTCCGAAAGTTCCCTTAGGCATTTGTGCGCATGCGCACTACTCATAAATGTTGCTTTATAGAGGACGCACAAAAATACTGAATAAAATCATTTATATTTAGGTTAAACGTAGGTTATAGCTTTTACTTCATGTTAGCTTGCAAATTATGCCCAAGAACATAATTTATTAAGCCATATGTCTTGCTAACAAGAAACAATGCTTCTAACCACAGGTCACGTACGAAAAATAATGCCCAGTTTAGGCCATTCCACTCCACTGAAGGGGTGGAGCGGAAAATGAAAATAAATACGGCCTTTTAAAATTTAAATGTTCCAGCGATTTCATTCCGTCAACCCCTTTGAACAAGAGCTAATTTCAGGAGTTTGCAAGCAGTTTCATTTAAAACGGAGAGAGCTGCCTTCAGCCAGTGTTTTCTGTTTTACTGACATGAGAGTCAAGGCTCCGAGCTCTCGGTCTCTTTAAAAGCATTTAAATAAAAACACTCCAGCGACTGTACACAATGTAAACAGAATATCATTTTAAAGAGCTATATTAAGCGCATATGAGCTGTTTATGTGGTTTACGGATGACCTTCGGGGCTGGCGTTTCTTCGTCCGTGTTCACAAAACTACATATTTTAAAGGCATTTAAAAAATAAAAAAACACTCCAGCGATTGAACAATAATTGTAGATTAGTGTATTTAAAACGTTAAAATGCTTGCTTATTTGTGCTGCATTTTTGTGGAAACGAATTAGCTAGTAAAGACTGTTTCATGAATATGGTCTCATCGTTTGAACCACATAGTTCAACAAAGCACGGCCGTTTTTAATGACCAACTAATAACTTCTGCTATTTACCTGATTAGAGTTCTCAAAAAAATGCACCTGTATTGAACAAAGCACCTAATCACTCACGTAATATTTTCTTGCTCCCTGTCATTTCGCTGTATTTTATGTTTGATTTAGCACAGTTTCCCTCTTATACTCCGAAAGTTCCCTTAGGCATTTGTGCGCATGCGCACTACTCATAAATGTTGCTTTATAGAGGACGCACAAAAATACTGAATAAAATCATTTATATTTAGGTTAAACGTAGGTTATAGCTTTTACTTCATGTTAGCTTGCAAATTATGCCCAAGAACATAATTTATTAAGCCATATGTCTTGCTAACAAGAAACAATGCTTCTAACCACAGGTCACGTACGAAAAATAATGCCCAGTTTAGGCCATTCCACTCCACTGAAGGGGTGGAGCGGAAAATGAAAATAAATACGGCCTTTTAAAATTTAAATGTTCCAGCGATTTCATTCCGTCAACCCCTTTGAACAAGAGCTAATTTCAGGAGTTTGCAAGCAGTTTCATTTAAAACGGAGAGAGCTGCCTTCAGCCAGTGTTTTCTGTTTTACTGACATGAGAGTCAAGGCTCCGAGCTCTCGGTCTCTTTAAAAGCATTTAAATAAAAACACTCCAGCGACTGTACACAATGTAAACAGAATATCATTTTAAAGAGCTATATTAAGCGCATATGAGCTGTTTATGTGGTTTACGGATGAGCTTCGGGGCTGGCGTTTCTTCGTCCGTGTTCACAAAACTACACATTTTAAAGGCATTTAAAAAATAAAAAATAAAAACACTCCAGCGATTGAACAGTAATAGTAGATTAGTGTATTGAAAACGTTAAAATGCTTGCTTATTTGTGCTGCATTTTTGTGGAAACGAATTAGCTAGTAAAGACTGTTTCATGAATATGGTCTCATCGTTTGAACCACATAGTTCAACAAAGCACGGCCGTTTTTAATGACCAACTAATAACTTCTGCTATTTACCTGATTAGAGTTCTCAAAAAAATGCACCTGTATTGAACAAAGCACCTAATCACTCACGTAATATTTTCTTGCTCCCTGTCATTTCGCTGTATTTTATGTTTGATTTAGCACAGTTTCCCTCTTATACTCCGAAAGTTCCCTTAGGCATTTGTGCGCATGCGCACTACTCATAAATGTTGCTTTATAGAGGACGCACAAAAATACTGAATAAAATCATTTATATTTAGGTTAAACGTAGGTTATAGCTTTTACTTCATGTTAGCTTGCAAATTATGCCCAAGAACATAATTTATTAAGCCATATGTCTTGCTAACAAGAAACAATGCTTCTAACCACAGGTCACGTACGAAAAATAATGCCCAGTTTAGGCCATTCCACTCCACTGAAGGGGTGGAGCGGAAAATGAAAATAAATACGGCCTTTTAAAATTTAAATGTTCCAGCGATTTCATTCCGTCAACCCCTTTGAACAAGAGCTAATTTCAGGAGTTTGCAAGCAGTTTCATTTAAAACGGAGAGAGCTGCCTTCAGCCAGTGTTTTCTGTTTTACTGACATGAGAGTCAAGGCTCCGAGCTCTCGGTCTCTTTAAAAGCATTTAAATAAAAACACTCCAGCGACTGTACACAATGTAAACAGAATATCATTTTAAAGAGCTATATTAAGCGCATATGAGCTGTTTATGTGGTTTACGGATGAGCTTCGGGGCTGGCGTTTCTTCGTCCGTGTTCACAAAACTACACATTTTAAAGGCATTTAAAAAATAAAAAATAAAAACACTCCAGCGATTGAACAGTAATAGTAGATTAGTGTATTGAAAACGTTAAAATGCTTGCTTATTTGTGCTGCATTTTTGTGGAAACGAATTAGCTAGTAAAGACTGTTTCATGAATATGGTCTCATCGTTTGAACCACATAGTTCAACAAAGCACGGCCGTTTTTAATGACCAACTAATAACTTCTGCTATTTACCTGATTAGAGTTCTCAAAAAAATGCACCTGTATTGAACAAAGCACCTAATCACTCACGTAATATTTTCTTGCTCCCTGTCATTTCGCTGTATTTTATGTTTGATTTAGCACAGTTTCCCTCTTATACTCCGAAAGTTCCCTTAGGCATTTGTGCGCATGCGCACTACTCATAAATGTTGCTTTATAGAGGACGCACAAAAATACTGAATAAAATCATTTATATTTAGGTTAAACGTAGGTTATAGCTTTTACTTCATGTTAGCTTGCAAATTATGCCCAAGAACATAATTTATTAAGCCATATGTCTTGCTAACAAGAAACAATGCTTCTAACCACAGGTCACGTACGAAAAATAATGCCCAGTTTAGGCCATTCCACTCCACTGAAGGGGTGGAGCGGAAAATGAAAATAAATACGGCCTTTTAAAATTTAAATGTTCCAGCGATTTCATTCCGTCAACCCCTTTGAACAAGAGCTAATTTCAGGAGTTTGCAAGCAGTTTCATTTAAAACGGAGAGAGCTGCCTTCAGCCAGTGTTTTCTGTTTTACTGACATGAGAGTCAAGGCTCCGAGCTCTCGGTCTCTTTAAAAGCATTTAAATAAAAACACTCCAGCGACTGTACACAATGTAAACAGAATATCATTTTAAAGAGCTATATTAAGCGCATATGAGCTGTTTATGTGGTTTACGGATGACCTTCGGGGCTGGCGTTTCTTCGTCCGTGTTCACAAAACTACACATTTTAAAGGCATTTAAAAAATAAAAAATAAAAACACTCCAGCGATTGAACAGTAATAGTAGATTAGTGTATTGAAAACGTTAAAATGCTTGCTTATTTGTGCTGCATTTTTGTGGAAACGAATTAGCTAGTAAAGACTGTTTCATGAATATGGTCTCATCGTTTGAACCACATAGTTCAACAAAGCACGGCCGTTTTTAATGACCAACTAATAACTTCTGCTATTTACCTGATTAGAGTTCTCAAAAAAATGCACCTGTATTGAACAAAGCACCTAATCACTCACGTAATATTTTCTTGCTCCCTGTCATTTCGCTGTATTTTATGTTTGATTTAGCACAGTTTCCCTCTTATACTCCGAAAGTTCCCTTAGGCATTTGTGCGCATGCGCACTACTCATAAATGTTGCTTTATAGAGGACGCACAAAAATACTGAATAAAATCATTTATATTTAGGTTAAACGTAGGTTATAGCTTTTACTTCATGTTAGCTTGCAAATTATGCCCAAGAACATAATTTATTAAGCCATATGTCTTGCTAACAAGAAACAATGCTTCTAACCACAGGTCACGTACGAAAAATAATGCCCAGTTTAGGCCATTCCACTCCACTGAAGGGGTGGAGCGGAAAATGAAAATAAATACGGCCTTTTAAAATTTAAATGTTCCAGCGATTTCATTCCGTCAACCCCTTTGAACAAGAGCTAATTTCAGGAGTTTGCAAGCAGTTTCATTTAAAACGGAGAGAGCTGCCTTCAGCCAGTGTTTTCTGTTTTACTGACATGAGAGTCAAGGCTCCGAGCTCTCGGTCTCTTTAAAAGCATTTAAATAAAAACACTCCAGCGACTGTACACAATGTAAACAGAATATCATTTTAAAGAGCTATATTAAGCGCATATGAGCTGTTTATGTGGTTTACGGATGACCTTCGGGGCTGGCGTTTCTTCGTCCGTGTTCACAAAACTACATATTTTAAAGGCATTTAAAAAATAAAAAAACACTCCAGCGATTGAACAATAATTGTAGATTAGTGTATTTAAAACGTTAAAATGCTTGCTTATTTGTGCTGCATTTTTGTGGAAACGAATTAGCTAGTAAAGACTGTTTCATGAATATGGTCTCATCGTTTGAACCACATAGTTCAACAAAGCACGGCCGTTTTTAATGACCAACTAATAACTTCTGCTATTTACCTGATTAGAGTTCTCAAAAAAATGCACCTGTATTGAACAAAGCACCTAATCACTCACGTAATATTTTCTTGCTCCCTGTCATTTCGCTGTATTTTATGTTTGATTTAGCACAGTTTCCCTCTTATACTCCGAAAGTTCCCTTAGGCATTTGTGCGCATGCGCACTACTCATAAATGTTGCTTTATAGAGGACGCACAAAAATACTGAATAAAATCATTTATATTTCGGTTAAACGTAGGTTATAGCTTTTACTTCATGTTAGCTTGCAAATTATGCCCAAGAACATAATTTATTAAGGCATATGTCTTGCTAACAAGAAACAATGCTTCTAACCACAGGTCACGTACGAAAAATAATGCCCAGTTTAGGCCATTCCACTCCACTGAAGGGGTGGAGCGGAAAATGAAAATAAATACGGCCTTTTAAAATTTAAATGTTCCAGCGATTTCATTCCGTCAACCCCTTTGAACAAGAGCTAATTTCAGGAGTTTGCAAGCAGTTTCATTTAAAACGGAGAGAGCTGTCTTCAGCCAGTGTTTTCTGTTTTACTGACATGAGAGTCAAGGCTCCGAGCTCTCGGTCTCTTTAAAAGCATTTAAATAAAAACACTCCAGCGACTGTACACAATGTAAACAGAATATCATTTTAAAGAGCTATATTAAGCGCATATGAGCTGTTTATGTGGTTTACGGATGAGCTTCGGGGCTGGCGTTTCTTCGTCCGTGTTCACAAAACTACACATTTTAAAGGCATTTAAAAAATAAAAAATAAAAACACTCCAGCGATTGAACAGTAATAGTAGATTAGTGTATTGAAAACGTTAAAATGCTTGCTTATTTGTGCTGCATTTTTGTGGAAACGAATTAGCTAGTAAAGACTGTTTCATGAATATGGTCTCATCGTTTGAACCACATAGTTCAACAAAGCACGGCCGTTTTTAATGACCAACTAATAACTTCTGCTATTTACCTGATTAGAGTTCTCAAAAAAATGCACCTGTATTGAACAAAGCACCTAATCACTCACGTAATATTTTCTTGCTCCCTGTCATTTCGCTGTATTTTATGTTTGATTTAGCACAGTTTCCCTCTTATACTCCGAAAGTTCCCTTAGGCATTTGTGCGCATGCGCACTACTCATAAATGTTGCTTTATAGAGGACGCACAAAAATACTGAATAAAATCATTTATATTTAGGTTAAACGTAGGTTATAGCTTTTACTTCATGTTAGCTTGCAAATTATGCCCAAGAACATAATTTATTAAGCCATATGTCTTGCTAACAAGAAACAATGCTTCTAACCACAGGTCACGTACGAAAAATAATGCCCAGTTTAGGCCATTCCACTCCACTGAAGGGGTGGAGCGGAAAATGAAAATAAATACGGCCTTTTAAAATTTAAATGTTCCAGCGATTTCATTCCGTCAACCCCTTTGAACAAGAGCTAATTTCAGGAGTTTGCAAGCAGTTTCATTTAAAACGGAGAGAGCTGCCTTCAGCCAGTGTTTTCTGTTTTACTGACATGAGAGTCAAGGCTCCGAGCTCTCGGTCTCTTTAAAAGCATTTAAATAAAAACACTCCAGCGACTGTACACAATGTAAACAGAATATCATTTTAAAGAGCTATATTAAGCGCATATGAGCTGTTTATGTGGTTTACGGATGACCTTCGGGGCTGGCGTTTCTTCGTCCGTGTTCACAAAACTACATATTTTAAAGGCATTTAAAAAATAAAAAAACACTCCAGCGATTGAACAATAATTGTAGATTAGTGTATTTAAAACGTTAAAATGCTTGCTTATTTGTGCTGCATTTTTGTGGAAACGAATTAGCTAGTAAAGACTGTTTCATGAATATGGTCTCATCGTTTGAACCACATAGTTCAACAAAGCACGGCCGTTTTTAATGACCAACTAATAACTTCTGCTATTTACCTGATTAGAGTTCTCAAAAAAATGCACCTGTATTGAACAAAGCACCTAATCACTCACGTAATATTTTCTTGCTCCCTGTCATTTCGCTGTATTTTATGTTTGATTTAGCACAGTTTCCCTCTTATACTCCGAAAGTTCCCTTAGGCATTTGTGCGCATGCGCACTACTCATAAATGTTGCTTTATAGAGGACGCACAAAAATACTGAATAAAATCATTTATATTTAGGTTAAACGTAGGTTATAGCTTTTACTTCATGTTAGCTTGCAAATTATGCCCAAGAACATAATTTATTAAGCCATATGTCTTGCTAACAAGAAACAATGCTTCTAACCACAGGTCACGTACGAAAAATAATGCCCAGTTTAGGCCATTCCACTCCACTGAAGGGGTGGAGCGGAAAATGAAAATAAATACGGCCTTTTAAAATTTAAATGTTCCAGCGATTTCATTCCGTCAACCCCTTTGAACAAGAGCTAATTTCAGGAGTTTGCAAGCAGTTTCATTTAAAACGGAGAGAGCTGCCTTCAGCCAGTGTTTTCTGTTTTACTGACATGAGAGTCAAGGCTCCGAGCTCTCGGTCTCTTTAAAAGCATTTAAATAAAAACACTCCAGCGACTGTACACAATGTAAACAGAATATCATTTTAAAGAGCTATATTAAGCGCATATGAGCTGTTTATGTGGTTTACGGATGACCTTCGGGGCTGGCGTTTCTTCGTCCGTGTTCACAAAACTACATATTTTAAAGGCATTTAAAAAATAAAAAAACACTCCAGCGATTGAACAATAATTGTAGATTAGTGTATTTAAAACGTTAAAATGCTTGCTTATTTGTGCTGCATTTTTGTGGAAACGAATTAGCTAGTAAAGACTGTTTCATGAATATGGTCTCATCGTTTGAACCACATAGTTCAACAAAGCACGGCCGTTTTTAATGACCAACTAATAACTTCTGCTATTTACCTGATTAGAGTTCTCAAAAAAATGCACCTGTATTGAACAAAGCACCTAATCACTCACGTAATATTTTCTTGCTCCCTGTCATTTCGCTGTATTTTATGTTTGATTTAGCACAGTTTCCCTCTTATACTCCGAAAGTTCCCTTAGGCATTTGTGCGCATGCGCACTACTCATAAATGTTGCTTTATAGAGGACGCACAAAAATACTGAATAAAATCATTTATATTTAGGTTAAACGTAGGTTATAGCTTTTACTTCATGTTAGCTTGCAAATTATGCCCAAGAACATAATTTATTAAGCCATATGTCTTGCTAACAAGAAACAATGCTTCTAACCACAGGTCACGTACGAAAAATAATGCCCAGTTTAGGCCATTCCACTCCACTGAAGGGGTGGAGCGGAAAATGAAAATAAATACGGCCTTTTAAAATTTAAATGTTCCAGCGATTTCATTCCGTCAACCCCTTTGAACAAGAGCTAATTTCAGGAGTTTGCAAGCAGTTTCATTTAAAACGGAGAGAGCTGCCTTCAGCCAGTGTTTTCTGTTTTACTGACATGAGAGTCAAGGCTCCGAGCTCTCGGTCTCTTTAAAAGCATTTAAATAAAAACACTCCAGCGACTGTACACAATGTAAACAGAATATCATTTTAAAGAGCTATATTAAGCGCATATGAGCTGTTTATGTGGTTTACGGATGACCTTCGGGGCTGGCGTTTCTTCGTCCGTGTTCACAAAACTACATATTTTAAAGGCATTTAAAAAATAAAAAAACACTCCAGCGATTGAACAATAATTGTAGATTAGTGTATTTAAAACGTTAAAATGCTTGCTTATTTGTGCTGCATTTTTGTGGAAACGAATAAGCTAGTAAAGACTGTTTCATATGGTCTCATCGTTTGAACCACGTTAGTTCAACAAAGTACGGCTGTTGTTAACCTCACCACCCAGCAAACATTTGGACGTGTATTGACCGTTGAAAAGACGTCCGTCCGACACGTCCCGTCATGGTTGAAAAATAGTTCCAAAATGAAAGTTGAACCGACGTCTTTTCTGGCCGTGAATTCCACGTCTTTTCTGGCCGTGAATTCCACGTCTCTTCAGCGCGTCCATGGACGTCAGAATTAGTCTTCTTCTGGATGTTTATATGGTGTGTTTATGCATAAGTGTAGGCATATAAGCCTGCATATAAAATAATCATACACTAATTGTGTTAAATCGTAAACAGGCGATTTTGACGTTTAAGCATCTAAACTTGACAAAGGTTCTAAAAAGGGCCAAAATCGGCCCAGTCATACCGAAACGTCTAGATAGAACACGTTATAATCACGTGTAGATCAAACAACACATTACTTTACTTATACATTTAAGTACTTAATATAATTAACT